>NW_018235943.1:162351-163334 GCF_001263595.1 Phalaenopsis equestris
GTTCCTCTGAATCTCTTCCTTGCTTTACAGCACACAGAATTCCTCTTCGAAGCGGCAAGGAGGAAGAAATCTATCACTTTCCCTCCACTCTTACAATCCCTCGAAGAATTCCTCACAATTTAGACTCTCTACACTTTTTCACACTTCAATTTTGAGCCTCTCCCTCTTCCGGACCTCTCTATTTTCGGCCAAATTCTTCTCTTTAAAGATGTGGATGAGTTTTCCCAAGAGTTGCCTAAGCACCCCTCCAAAATTCGTCATCATCCAATGCATTGTTGGACATAACCGCCGAGCTCGCCGTTGGCGAACTCGAGGCCGTCGTCGGTGGGCCTTCAAAGTGAATTAATTATGGAGTCTCAGGAAAAGTCCGCCATCGGCGCCGTTGGGCTCACCGTCGGAGCCCTAGTTCAAATCTTTACATTTTGGTCCTTTTTGCTCCAAATTTGTTCTTTTTTGCATATTTTTGCTCCAATGACCCTAATTCAACATTCCTGCAACAAAATATTAAAAATATCTTTCTTTAAAGTGCAATATCATCAAAAATAGTATGAAATAGGTATGAAAATCTCAACATATTTTCCTTTGGTCAAAATCCCCCAAACTAAACTATTACTTGTCCTCAGGTAATTTTAATACTATATAAAAGTTATGATCTATTGTAGTAAAGTTTTAATTCAGAAATACTATAAGTTTGATTTAGATAAATATCATAGTGAGATTTTCAGAAAAATTTCAAGTAATTAAATTAACTATGTAGGTACAAGATTTATCTAGTCATCAAGTTTAAGAATTCTAGTCTTCTATTCATTTCAAAAAATAATTATATGTTGCAATATTAAGTCACTTAGAATATCCAAAGGATAGGAATTTCATGAGAACACGACTAGTAAAAGATCTAATCCATAAATATAAGTTCAGGAATGTATTTAGGTTTTCCCTTTAGGTAGGTCCGGTGAAGCCAATTTTTGATTAAGCATATCCTC
>NW_018235943.1:163899-166333 GCF_001263595.1 Phalaenopsis equestris
ATATAGTTACCTGAATTAAATTCACTACATAAAATCATATTAATAATTTTTGAAAATAATTAAATAGAGGACATCTAATAGTTAATCTTTTTCTTCTCTCCCCCAAACTTAAATTTTTCAATATAAAATAATACAGGTGGAAAGAAAAACACTAAATATAAATCATACCTCAACATTTTAGACATTTTCATCATTCTGAAATTTTTGCAGTCCTTCTCAAAATTTCTACTTCACCTGGTCTGTAACATTAGGAGCTTTCTACACATATAAATCATTAGAGAAATTGTTGGGTAATGAAATTTTGAAATAAGTACAAAACTAAAACATTAATAAACACAATATTTTACTAACACATTCAAAATACTAAACAAAAGACAATTAAAAAGCAAAAAATAAAAATCACATTACATTTAAAAATTATCCAATTACAACATAACAATAAAAATGAAAGTACAAACACACACAAGCATCCATTTCTATTACAAAAGATTACAAAAATAAAAGTACAAGTATATCAATTACATTCAGATATCAAAATCCCAAACTATGTCTTCGTCTCCTTGATCAGCAGGTGGATTGGGCTGATACTGAGTATATCGGGGGCACTTAAGGAAAGTAACATCAGGCTCACCTTTGTAGTGTCGGGCCTGAGCTTCGTAATAAACTACCTCAAAATTTGAATAGCTCTGAAGGTACTCACTATCATAATCATGTCGATGTTCTAAACCTCCAATCCTTTCATTTATTAATTCTATACTCTTCTGCTGCAAGGTCAACTCATTCATCAAATCAGTTAGGGTAGGGAAACTAGAAGGTGTAAGGTCATAACTTGTAGAGGGGACATCTCTACTAGTAGAAGGTTCTTGACTCCTACTCCCAGTTCTCCATTTTTCATGGGATTCATAAGCTTTCAAATTAGCTTTGCTAATGGGTTTCATAGGGTAAACCCATTCCTCATCATCTCCAGCTTCCACTTCAGAAAGTTGGCAAAGTGCATAAATAAGGCTAGGATGTCCTAGACCTCCGCCGTAGTCAGTATATTCTTAAGAATAATTCTCCCCACATTTATAGTTCTACTATTCTGAATAAAGAAATTCAGAATAGCTCTATCACTAGTTACCTCACTATGGTGATAGGTCAGTAACAGAGTAGATGAAATGAAATAGTGTCACGCTTTAGAGGTAGCATTCAGCATGGAAACAGAAAAATTTACTCGTTTTTGCTGCTTTATCTTCCATGTTCCTTTCCCATCAGCGAGAAAGTTGATCACATAATTCAGGGGGCCTTCCTTCGTACTGAAGGTTTCATAATGGTAGCTATAAGAGTCTGGGACTTCGTAAAAGGTGTTAATGCGGGCGGCATTAAATTTAACTGGAAATTCCCACACTTGAACGATTCCGTCTTCAGAATAGAATACGTTGGCATATAATTCTTTCACAATATTTGCAGCAGCTTTATTAGTGGTGTAATAGAAGTTTTCCCACCTCTGCTAAGTAATAACTCGTTCAATTTCTCCTCCCGGACTCTCAAAAACTCGATCTTGTATGCATTTCTTTCCTTCAAACACTGAAGTAAACCTTGATTGAGCCTTCACATTGACGAAGCGGGACTCTTCGAACTCAAGTCATCTCTTTTATCGTGGAGCCATTTCAATCTAATGACAATTATAAACAAAATTCCAAAATATACTTGAAATATGCAAATAATGGCTTCCAAAAGTAATTTTAAGAGTTCAACACTAAGTTCCATGAATTTCTTCCCAATATTTTCTTCACATTCTCAATATTTTTGGATCTTCACAATGTCGAAGAAATCCAGGGTGAAAATCAAATATTTTTAGTTTGGTGTGAAGCTCTTACGTAGAGATGATCAAATCTGGTGTCTAAATGCCTTGAAATCGCCTCCCAATCTAAGATCTCTCAAGCCCTAGGTCAAAAATCGTGTTTTTCAAAGGAAGGGGATTATGAATATTGGTGGTTGACTGGTCAAAATCGCGGTTAAAGGGGTTTTCTCGGGATCTCGCCATCGGGTGGGGTATTCATCGCCGTCGGCGTGTTCTATTGAAATTATATCCCTAGTCTCGGGAAAAGTTTGTCGTCGGCGGCGTCGAGGGCGCCGTCGGTGGGCTTTATTGATTTGGTTCAATTTCCGGATTTTTGCGATTTTGATCAATTTAAAGCCTCAACGAAATCCGTTAAATCATTATAGACATAATTTTTAGTGATTAAATGATGTACTTATCACAATTAAACCTTCACAACACAAAACATCACATTTATATATAAATTCCAAGAGTTACAATTTATGTTACATAACACACCTAAGTTTGGTATTTTCTCAACATCAATACATTAATTCCGCATCGCAATCCAAGCTACAACACTCAAAATGCTGAAAACAAAACATCCTATGCTTAGTATCAACTATACAGAGA
>NW_018235943.1:166420-166902 GCF_001263595.1 Phalaenopsis equestris
GTAGTAATATAAATCTACTATTCATCAGATTCAGTACTAGATTCTCCTCTGAGATCACCCATTGATTGCACATGAATGAAGAGGTTGTAGAAGGGTTGGTATGGAAATTCTTCAGAAGAATCCTCTTCTATTAATTTCATCCTCCTCATCAGCCGCATCAAACTATCTTCTAAATGTCCAGAGTGCTCAAAATGTTCTTTCATCCTCCAATCTAGATGATCGAAGAAATCAGAGAGATGCATTCATGACATTTTGTACCTTTGTACCTCCTTATCCAATTTCTTGATTCTGCGCAGGATAACCAAAGTCTTGTCAGGAACTAAGGGTTGAATCGACAAAGTCTTGTCAGGAACTAAGGGTTGAACTGACAGTGAATTCTGAGATGCTTGGTCTACCATAGTAGTCATGTCATTTTCATCTTCAAAAGCTGGGAATCTCTCATTTGGATCCAGAGGCTTCCAAGGTAGAAGTACCTTTTCCCA
>NW_018235943.1:167024-170362 GCF_001263595.1 Phalaenopsis equestris
TAATTATTGATCCAATTCGACAGTCCCATTTGGATGCAGTAATTCAAAATAACACTTTCTTTAGAAACCTTACCAATCTTCATTGTCGGTAACAGTTTCACATAAATGAAGAAGTGCTAGTGTTTTGAAATGGGATTTAGGAGTGTTGCAGAAAAACTAACATACCCGTTTTCTCTCATTTCCCAGTTTTCAGTTTCGTCCGTTAAATATTGATAAATCTCATTCATCTGGTTTCTTGTTGGGACGAAGTTGGAAAAATGGTAGACAGGAACGTTCTCGATCATGAATATTTCATTAATCCATGCAAGAGTGAAAGTTATCCATCTACCTCGCACATAAACGACTCCATGGTTGATTCCATGCAAATTTGCATAAAATTCCTTCACCACAGGAATAACCACAGCGGCGGTACTATAGCACAACACTTCTCATCTTCACTGCACTATCATCTCTTCAATTACCATAGAGGGATTCCAAATCCTCGTTCCTTGATTAATCTTTTCTTCGCCAGTACCTTGTTTAAGATTTGCTGCGCTTCCGCACTAAGAAACTTTCTCTGATTAAACACTCACATTCTAGGATTATCAGGGGAATTGGACTCCATAGGAATGAATTTGGTGGAGTTTCTCTTCGTTTTTGGGGGAAATATAAACTTAGGAACGAATTTAGGAGTTTAAAATGAGTAACTCCCGCTCGAAAACCGCCATTCAAACTCCAAAAACCACCATCTCGCCAGTTTCGTCGTCGGCGGAGTCGAGGGTGCTGTTGGCGAGCCTTCTGTAATTAATTGCCTGGACTCTCAGGAAAAACCCACCGAGAGGGCGCTGTCCACGACGTTGATGACGTTGTCGGCGCCCAAGGCAAAAATTTCACAGTTTCGCTCTGGTCCGAATGCGTTCCAATTTTTCTATATGAATCCAATTTTTTTGATGATTCAAGGGTAAATAAGAGTAGAAGAGCTCAATAATACCACAAACTATCGATAATTTCAAATAAAAACAACTATAATCGTAATAAAAAAAAGATAATTATGGGTTGCCTTTCATAAAGTGCTTGGTTTAACGTCGTCAGCCCGACCTATTTAGGGTTATTCAGGTTCACTGATCATTAAAACCTCTTTAAAATTTGTTCTTCTACCCTCAAAATATGATTTTAATATGTGTTCATTTACTTTAAATCTATTTCCAGTCTTCTGATCTTCAATTTCAACAGCTCTGTAAGTATAAACTTGAGTTACAGTAAAGGGCCCTAACCAACGAGACTTTAATATTCCAGGGAATAATTTTAGCCTAGTGTTGTAAAGCAAAACTTCTTATCCTGGTTCAAAGTTCTTTTGGTTAATCTTCTGATCATGCTATAAATTTAGTTTTTCCTTATAAATTTTGTTGTTATCACAAGATTCATTTCTTAATTCTTCCAATTCATTTAATTGTAACAATCTCTTCTTACCAGCATCCTTCAAATTATAATTGAATTCTTTAATCGCCCAATATGCTTTATGCTCCAATTATACCGGTAAATGGCAAGTCTTTCCAAAAATAAGTCTGTAAGGAGTCATTCCAGTGGGAGTTTTATAAGCAGTCCTGTAAGCCCATAATGCGGTATCCAGTCTAGTGGACCAATCTACTCTACTATGGTTTATAGTCTTTTCAAGTATTTGTTTAATCTCTCTATTAGAAACTTCAGCTAACCCACTGGTTTGAGGATGATAGGAAATAGAAATTCTACACTGCAATTAGAATGTATAAGTTCCCAAATGAAGGATTAAATGGTCCCATGAAATTTAATCCCCAAAGAAATTTAATCCCCAAACATCCCAAACATCAAAGATCTCAACTTCTAACATGAAATTCAGAGGCATTTTATTTCTTCTAGATATATTGCCTACTCGTTGACATCGATCACAAGTTTTTATGTATCTATAAACATCTCTAAAGATAGTAGGCCAATAAAATTCAGCTTGTAAAATTTTATAAGCAGTTTTATCAATCCCAAATTGTCCTCCAAATTTAGAATCATTACATTTTTGAATGATTAGCTCAGTTTCTTCATAGGGTACACATCTCCTCATAATAAGATCTTTACATTATTTATATAAATAAGGCTCATCCCAAAAATATGCTTCCGCATTATGAATGAATTTCCTTTGTTGTTGCAGTGTCAGCATAGGTGGAAAAATATCACTTACAATATAGTTAACAATATCAGCATACCATGACATTTTCCACTCATTAATATTATAAAGTTGTTCATCAAAGAAACTGTACGTAATTTAATTGTTGGTGTCAGATAATTCATGATTTTCTAGTCTCGACAGATGATCGACAATTTGGTTATTAGTTCCCTTTCTATCAATAATCACAAGATCAAATTTTTGCATAAAAAATATCCATCTAATTAACCTTGGTTTGACATCCTTCTTTTCCATCAGATATTTAATAACAGAGTGATCAGTGTGCACAACACATTTAGCTCCAATTAAATAAGATCTAAATTTGTCTAAAGCATACACAATGGCCAGTAACTCTTTTTTAGTAACAATATAGTTGATTTGAGCATCATTAAGAGTTTTACTAGCATAGTATATAACTTTAAAAATCTTTTCATACATTTGTCCAAAGACAGCTCCAATAGAATAATCACTAGCATCACACATCAGTTCAAATGGTTTCTCTCAGTTAGGTGAAACTATAGTAGGGGCTGTGATTAATTTTTTCTTTAATAACTCAAAGGCATTTAAACAACTTTCAGTAAATTCAAATTTCTTATCCTTTTCTAAAATTTGGCATAGAGGTTTACTTTAATAAAACGTGTCCAAGAAAACTCCTAACCTCTCTTACATTAGTAGGAGGTGTTAGTTTAGATATAACTTAAATTTTTGCAGGGTCTGCTTCCATACCATCTTCCAAAATTTTATGCCCTAACACAATTTCTCCTGCAACCATAAATTGACATTTCTCCCAATTCAGAACAAAATTAGTTCTTTTGCATAACTCCAAAACTTTTTTAAGATAATTTAAGCATGCGCCAAATGATGTTCCAAATACAGAGAAATCATCCATAAATACTTCCAATCCATCATCAATTAACTTACTAAATATAGGCACCATACATCTCTAAAATATTGCAGGTACATTACTTAATCCAAAAGACATTCTTCGAAAAGCAAAAGTTTCAAAAGAACTAGTAAATGTTGTTTTTTCTTGATCCTCAGGAGCAATAGGAATTTGATGGTAACCGGTATGTCCATCTAAAAAATAAAAATATTTGTGTCCAACAAGTCTATCTTCTATTTGGTCTAAAAAGGGTAAAGGGAAGTGATCTTTTCTGGTGGCAGT
>NW_018235943.1:170771-171047 GCF_001263595.1 Phalaenopsis equestris
ACACATATTTTAAGTGGCTAGGCAATATTTTCAACTCAAGTTCAGGTGATTTTATAATTGACGGAAATATATTCTTATCAATATTTTTGGTAATATCCAACATCTCAAATCTTTCCTGAACATAATTAAAATCTTCATTTTCTAATTTGCCCAAAATAACTTCATCATTCTTTTCAAATTGTTCCTTCTCTACACAATGTCCTTCTTCAAAATGTTCTTTAAAAAGTTCGTTCAGTAGATGTTCAATAATTTCCATGCGAAAACATTCATTATCTC
>NW_018235943.1:171440-173957 GCF_001263595.1 Phalaenopsis equestris
GAATAATTGCACTACACTCTTCGCTAAGTGCAACAGTTTCGTTATCCGTGAACTTCCTTTTCTTATTCAGAATATCTTTCATAAATTTCACATAATTAGGCATTTGCTCTAAAGCTTCTAAGAAGGGAATATTTACCGTTAACTTCTTAAGAATTTCTAAAAATTTGGAAAATTGTTTATTCTGTTGGTGTTGCTTCAATCTTTGAAGAAACGACACAGTAATTTTCATTGGTGTAAGTGGATATTCTAATTATGGGAATTCATGATCCTTTTCTTTTTCGGTATCTACTTTCTCTTTTTCAGTTTCTGTTTCTTTTTGCACTCTTGTTTACAATTCTTTTCCACTTTGTAATTGTATCGCTTTTATTTTTTCTTTTCCTTAATCTTTAGGATTTGCTTCCACAGTACTAGGAAAAGTTCCTAATGTTTGTTTACTAAGCGCAGTAGCGATATGCCCTAATTGGTTTTTAATATTCTTAATAACAGTTCGTTGATTTTATAATTGATTTCCTTGATTTTGTAATTGATTTCCTTGATTTTGTAATTGTTGGCCTATGTTTAATATCATCTCTTCCATAGACAACTTCTTTTCCTTAATTTGAGTGTTACTGTTAAATCCTGGAGGATAAGAAGGTCTATAGTTAACATTTCCTTGGTTGGATGAATTTCCTAATGGGTTCACTGGGTTGTTCGCCCATTGTTGATTTGTAGCAGAATTGCTATTCCAATTAAAATTTGGATGATTCTTCCAACCTGGGTTATAATAGTTTGAATAAGGGTTGTTCGGTCTATTAATAGCATTTAAAGTCTCATGTTAAGGTTGAACATCCACAAATTGCCCAGTTGAATTCTCTTCCATCTTAGGAGGTGTTGGAGAATAACTCATCCCATAATGATCTAATTTCTTTGATATTGCAGCAATCTGTAAAGCTAACATAGATATTGCATCAGAATCATGGATACTAGCTATTCTTTTAGGATTTACCCTTTCAGAGGGCCATTGAAAATTGTTGGTGACCATCTCTTCTATTAACGAATAAGCCTCATCAAAAGGTTTTGACATTAACCAACCACCAGCCGCAGCATCTATAATCGATCTAAGTGATCCCACTAATATATTATAGAAAGTTTGAATTATCAACCAATCTGGTAACGAATGATGAGGGTATTTCGTAAGAAGATCCTTAAATCTCTCTCAAGTTTCATATATTGACTCTCCATCAATTTGACAGAACGATGTTATGTCATTTCTAAGTTTAGCAGTTTTGGATGGAGGGAAATATTTTGATAGAAATTTCTGTTAAAGTTCTCCCCAAGTTCTAATAGATCCCGGTGCTAACAAAATTAACCACATCTTAGCTTTATCCTTAAGTGAAAAGGGAAAAAGTCTAAGTCTAACAACATCGTTTGAAACTCTGTCATATTTAAAGGTAGCACACAATTCTAAAAAATTGGCGATGTGTAAATTAGGATCTTCATTTGGTGTACCTCCGAATTGATTGTTTTGTACCATTTGAATAATAGCAGGTTTAAGCTCAAATGAATTAGCAACTACATCAACATTTTGGATAGATAAGTGAATTTCATCTGCTGTAGGATTTGCATAATCTCGTAGTGGCCTAGGTTGGTGTTCATTTTCTATTCCTAGATTTTTCATGTTGTTTTCCATTGTATCAAAATTTCTAGGTTCTCTTCTCACTCTTTTAATTTTTCTAACAGTGCGTTCTAATTTCGAATCGTAGGGTTTAAGATTTTCAGGTCAAAACTTACGCATACAATTTGAAATCAGCACATAGTAAAACAATTAACTAAATATGAAAATAAGTTGCAATTCAAGTAAAAATTTTCTAATAATCCTAATTTGTTTGTTATTATAATTATGATTCTTATTTACTCCCCATCAACAACCCCAAAAACTTGACAGCGACTTCATGTATGCTTAAAAATATAAGTATTTAATACTACTGCTAAAAGATTTAATTCCTCAGCAACTGTACCAAAACTTAATAACAGTTATAGATTCGATAAAGATGGATGTATAATATATTCAATAATTGTAAAGTCACACTTATCAACGCAAGTATACATATCGCTCAAGTAATATAGGGCTCTAATGGAGTCCTAGATATTGATCCCACAAGAAATAATATTAGAACTACGAACTAAGATATTACAAAAAAGCAATAATCAATCGCAACATTGGAATTCAATTTGCTTATTTGTCACTCACAGGCAATTAAAATAAATAAGTAATTTTAATAACTCCTAAATAACTCATTATACTAATGAGGTTTTTAATGTGGTATTCAATATATAAGAAAACATCCTTCTCCTTGTCAAGAAATTATAGTGAATGGATAAAGTGAATCAGTTCAATTTGTATTGTGCTAAATAGGAGCATATTTATTCTTTACCCTTTTTTTCAGGCATAAAGGACATTGACTAACCCTACACTTGTTTACTGAATCTGCGGCTAGGCTGGGAGGATACCGGCTCCCACTTTGTAGGACTCCCGGT
>NW_018235943.1:174076-178809 GCF_001263595.1 Phalaenopsis equestris
TATTTATTTGCACCCAACTTCCAAGGGCTTTGACCTTCCTGAATCTTGGATGTAACTTTCACTTTAGTTGTAAAACTCAACATATTTTAACAAATCAATTGGCCAGATTGAAAGTAAATTAAGATCGAAGTAAAAAGATCATCACAACTTCTTTAATATTTTCATTGCTCCACCAATTCAAATCACCATTTCACAAATCTCAAGACAAGGACAAAGACAGAGAAAACTACTCAGATCTTATGGGGAAGACACAACAAAACTCGGAATTCATATATAAAAGCAAAGTCATACAAACTACAACAATTAAATGACACTTATATCTAATTTTTCCCCAAGCAAACTCCTTGAAGTTCTTCTGAATCTCTTCCTTATTTTACAGCACACAAAATTCCTCTTTGAAGTGGCAAGGAGGAAGAAATCTCTTACTTTTCTTCCACTCTTACTTCCTCACAATTTAAACTCTTTACACTTTTTCACACTTCAATTTTGAGCCTCTCCCTCTTCCGGACCTCTCTATTTTCGGCCAAAGTCTTCTCTTTAAGGATGTGGATGAGTTTTCCCAAGAGTTACCTATGCACCCCTCCAAAATTCGTCCTCATCCAATGCATAGTGTGACTAACCGTGACCTAACCGCCGAGCTTGCTGTCGTCGGCCTCGAGGGTGCTGTCGGTGGGCCTTCGAAGTAAATTATATCTGGAGTCTCGGGAAAAGTCCGCTGTCGGCGTTGTTGGGCGCGCCGTCGGTGCCCTAGTTCAAATCTTCACATTTTGGTCCTTTTCGCTCCAAATTTGCTCCTTTTTCATCTTTTTGCTCCAATGACCTTAATTCATCATTCCTGCAACAAAACATCAAAAATACCTTTCTTTAAAGTGCAATATCATAAAAAATAGTATAAAATAGGTATGAAAATCTCAACATATTTTCATTTGGTCAAACGGTTCTTAGGGACTAATTTATCTATTGACAAAATATATTCAATTTATTTATGCTAATTAGGCCAAATTGAAAAATTTTGTTACCTAACCTCTCCTTTTATTTAATCCTAAATAATCAACCACATGTTCATTAAAGCAATGAATTTCTTTGTTTGAACTAATTGAGTCAATTAGCTCTAGTTAGCAAAATTAGACTAATTTGAACACCATGAATCATAAGAATTGGTTAACTTAATATTTGATTTATATTATGGTCTAATCAATATGATGGCTTTTTTGCTCTCATTAGCTCAAAATTGTTTGCTTTATCCCACAGAACCTACCTGCCTCTTAATGGTAGTTTCAATAGTGAAAATATGCCAATAATTTTATCATACCAAATAAAATCTTATAGGTTCACCATAGTTTTCTCTGATATACTACACGTTTATCGTCATGTTTGTACCTTCGACGCCCCTCAATTTTTTATGAACCTCTAGTTGTATTAACGTATCCCAATGTAATTATTACTAAGAAAACACGGAGTACAAAGATAAAAAAATAAAATAAAATTACTTATAATTTATAACAATTAGAAAACATAAGAGATACTTCATCTAATCAATTTTATTACAACACATTTTGGTAAACATAACTCCATCAATGATTTTTCAATTTCAATATTCAAGGTCTACGCCCTTCCCAATGTTGGTTAATTTCTTCATGAATATTTTTTCATCATATCATCATTCAACTACATGTCTCAATCTGTTAAAACTCAAAACACAAATGATAAAATATTCCACCTAGAAATCCTAAACTATGTGGTACAATAGTTTCTCTAATCAAGATTCTTATTAGGGTTTCACAACTATTGGAACATAATTAATTATGAGAGCTTGGTTTTATACAGATACATACCCAAAAATTAAGTAAATTATATCTTACAACCATAAGATAAGGAGAAAGTTTGATAATAATGTAGACCCATACATTGTAAATATTTCCACCATCTGAATGATTAGATCAATTTCAATATAATATTTATGTCTCTTGGGGTGGCATATTATTCATCAAATGCCATATCTAATTTTTTAGATAGAATCCTTCAAGATTTGTGCTTAATGAACAAAAAAACACAGATGATGATCTTGTGAATTTCTCTACTGATGGTTGGCATACTCCCAAAGAGACTTGAGATGGTTTTCTTAGGGGTTTGCCATTTCTGATTGTTACTTATTGAGCTTTTGAGTTTTTAAATTTTTTTTTAATTTTGGGGTCAAATGACATTATACCAGTTAATCTTATAGTATGCATACCAATTTGATTGTTTAATAAAGTGGCCCTAATCCACGGTAAAAACAAACATAAAGAATTCAAAATAAAAAGCTAAAAACATGCGACATAGCAAAAACAAAAAGATGTAATATTTCATAGAATTTTTGGATTTTATAGAAATATATAATAATACATATATATAAAAACTAATAAAACCATAAAATAAGATTAGAAAAAAAATTTGAAACTTAAGCTCTATAAAATTCAACTTAAATTCTCTTAAATTAGAAAATTAAACTTTGTATCACTAGTATTGACACGAAAAAATTGAAGCTCAAAATTTCTGTGAAGCAAGCGACGATCATGTAAACATAATATCACACAAGTAATATACAAAATTGGAGTTTATGTGTCGATCCCATGAGAACACTCGTCAATTTTCAAAACTAGTAAAGTTCTAGTTTACTAAATCTCTATGTTTAGTTTGAAGTGTGTCAAATTTGTAGATGATGAAAAGAATTTAAAATCCTAAAAGGCAAAAAGTAAAAATAAGTTTTGATTTTTTTCATAGGTGATAAAAATCATACTACTATGACTCAAATTATGTGAATCCTTGATCTTTTCCTATAAGATCCCTATGTTATTATTAGCAACCAGGGACAAATCTTTGTCAGTCTAAGTCTAGGACATAAGAAGTGTTGGAAACCCTTATTTCCTAGGAATCATCTACTCCCTTATCAATGTTTCATTCTGATACTATCTAATTGTATATTCTAATATGAGACAATATGTCAATAGTCGGCACTATTTTGTTAAGGAGTTGCCCATTAGAAGCTGTCGACCATTGGAATCGGGATCCTGTCGCCCGCTTTGGAAAGGCATTTCAATTTACATATATATATATATATATATTTAATTTTTAAAAAAAACATGAAATCAAACTGATCTCATATCTTTCAAAGTTTAGATGAAAGAATGCTACACCTCAAGCTATGTATCTATCCCGAAAGATAAGCACAAAACTTTAGGGCGATGCTCGATCAAACAAATTAAGAAATATATCACATTTGTTTGGGCTACGAAACCATTTTTTATTTGTAAGCCAACAAGTTACCCTTTTTAATATGAATAATTAAATAGGGTTTATATTAAGGTAGGTTCAGAAAAGTTTCCTATAAAGGCAAGCCCTTATAGTTAATTACATCTTAGATAACTGAAGTCACCTAAGAAAAATCTCAATAAAAATCAATGGATATTGTCTTCAGAAATTTCAAAGGATAGGACTTATCAAAGAGATAGGATGAAAAGGTGTGAAATGGGAATGACTCAAATTTGGAACATTTATTATGGTATCCAAAAGAAGTAGAACTAGGGGATGTCACGGAACCAGAGGAGAACCTCAGTGACTTCTCAAGCTATCCTATGGTTTGGTGTCAATTTAGCGGAGAAATATTTAAGTGTTTCATCCTGCCAATTTTTATAATTAGGGCTTACATTCATATGAAACGATCACACTGAAACGATCACACAAATAGCCTGAAAGATGTGAGAATTTAGGTCATGACGAATGACAATCTCAAAATCCTAAAGCAAGTTAGGGATTATATTATATAACAAAGCCATACAATGATCTAAATATAAGTTGAGGATTTATGACACACTAGGCAAAAAACCTCAAAATCCTATGACTTAGTTTTTTATATCTAATGAATGGTTTAGCTGATGCAGACATGTTTTGCTGTTGAAGATGATCGTGCTGCCCATATTGCTAGCTCCAAGTTCCTCGTCATGACCAATTTAAGTTTTCTAATGTATCAAGTCATGATGTTAAATCAAATGTCTCCTAAAGTTATAGTTATTTAAATGTTAAAAGGAATGTCAAAGTTGATTAGAGTGACACCAGTTAGATTCCTACGGTTCCCTCATTCAGGTACCACCTTTCAATTTCACTTAGTCCAAATGAATTTACTAAACCCAACTTAATGAGTTTTATACTTTCATTTAGACCGTGTGAAATCTTGTTAGCAACCATAGGTTACCTCCTCCGAGGGATTCTCAATCATTCGATAGAAACATCTTAATTTAGTTACAAATTTTGTTTTGTTTTGTTTGTGATTAAATTTTAAGTTGTATTATATTTTGACTGTTGTGACAATGAATTTTATCTTGTTTAATTTTTGAATTTTAGTTCTGGTTTTGTTGCTATCTGTCGGCACTATTTTTGGTGTGGGGTTTTGCCCGTAAGAAGCTGTCGGTCATCGGAATTGTAATCCCGTTGCCCGCTTCGGAAGGACGTTTTTTTTAAAAAAATTTAATTTTGAAAAAGATGAAGTCAAACTGACCCCATAATTTTCATAGTTTAGATGAAAGAACACTTTATCTCAAATCATGTATTTATCCCGAAGGATGAACGCAAGAATTGAGAGTGAGGCTCGATCAAATAAACTAAAGAAAGTTATGACATCCGTTTGGTCTGCGAAACCAATGTATTGGCCGACAAGTTCCCCTATTTAATATAAGGAATTAAATAAGGTTTATATT
>NW_018235943.1:185691-190762 GCF_001263595.1 Phalaenopsis equestris
TAGGGATTCTTCTTAAATTCTCTTATAATGATCTTACCTACTAAATGCTAGAGGTTAAGATCAATATGTGGAATTTCAAGTTGAATAAAAAGAAGAGTTTTGAATTTTTAATAGTGGGGTACCTCTTCTAGTTTTCTAAGACTAGTCAATAGGAAAGTCCTATGGCTAGACCTAGGCTACTAAAGAAGTTTTCTAGACCTCAACCAAAAGTGAGGTCAACACTATCATAATAGTTTTGGTTTTGACATGCAAGGTGTCATTGTTGTTTAACATGCAAGTTTACAGGCAGGAAATGAGAGGTGAAAATAAATAAAAGTAAATCATGATGCAATAACTTAAAAGCGTACCTGTCAATTTTTCCCACTCCTTCCACCTGAAAGGTTAGCTTTGGCAACGTGTATATAATTTTGCAAGGAATTCAAATTGCAGGAGTAGATGAAGGTGTAGCTACTAAACCCCAAGTTATGACTTTATTAAGTCTCGGAAGATCTTAGTGGATGATTTTAGAACCAAATATAGCAAGTTCAATTTGCCCTTCAAAATATTCAAGAGATTCCAAAGTGCTCAGAGCACGACTCTGAACCACTTTGAAGATTTCTTGAAACATTTCAAGTTCATTTA
Source organism: Phalaenopsis equestris (assembly GCF_001263595.1). Lineage (NCBI taxonomy): Eukaryota > Viridiplantae > Streptophyta > Magnoliopsida > Asparagales > Orchidaceae > Phalaenopsis > Phalaenopsis equestris. The sequence continues at coordinate 186,313 of NW_018235943.1, forward strand.
GAACTTATCATATCCTCTATTAATCATCCAAGGTTATACTAAGGTTATCCCATTACTCATAGAAACTTGTGTTCTATTTATCCTAAGGCTAGGACACTCCATTAATCAATTGATATTTTATTTTAGAGTTTTGTGGGTGGGTGCCTCTAAGGCAGGTTTGAGTCATAAAAGATTGTGGTGCCCATAATTAAAGTCAGCATTCTAGTATTTAAAGATGTTAATCATCAATCATATTATCTTCTAAATCTAATCAATTAAGTTTAGACATCAAGCCTAGGTCACTACCATGCCCTTAATAATCATAACGGAGGAAATTAAAGGTGGTTAAAATTTTAGTTTAAGTGACATATATTCTTAGTGAAAGATCACATCATCACAAATTTTTGGCTTAAGATAAGTAAATAATCATCTTCCTAGCTTAAGCCCATCACTTAAGAATCATTTGATCTTAATTGACTTCTAAGTCATGTTGATTAGGGAAGATAAGATTTTTTGTTCATAATATAGAAAAGGTGGCAAGTGAGTTTTTACTTTTTAATCCCATTATATTTCAATCATCCAAACATTTCATTACAATCAAAATTACTCATTTTCCCTCTATTAACCCTAAATTTTGATTAAGGTACCAAAATCTAAAGTTACCCCTTTGCCTTTTGTGCTCTTCACCTCATAACTCATTAATCAAAATTCAAACGACTTTGAGAATTTAGAGTGTCCTATCCATGGGTCAATTAAAATATCGGAGGAGAAAATGCGGATTTTCAAAATATAATTTAATTTAAATAATTATTTAATTTTAAATTATTAGGCACATTTTAAATTTTTTTTTGGGATTTTTTAATTATTTTTAATTATTTTTAATTCAAAATAAGGCTAAAAAATCAAGTATTTTCTCAAAAATAACTTTTATTTTTCCTAAGTGCTCCTGATCACAAGGAACTTAGAAAACCACTTTTCATAATTTTTCTAAGTATATTCAATTTATTATAATTATTTTTTCACAAAAATATAAGGTTTTTAGAAAATCAACTTTAGTGCTCAAACTTAATCAAATAATTTTTAAATTTTCAGAGCGTAATTAATTTACATAATATACTACAAGATATATACACTTAAGAAAATATAGAAATTTACAAAATTATTCAAGCCATCTTGATATTTTTCCTAAGCTTCCCTGACCATTAAGCTTCCCTGACCATAAGAAACTTCCCTGACCATAAGAAACCTACTAAAGTTATTCCCATACATTTCCAAGTGATCTTTTAATTTACGTAATTAAAATAAGCCAAAAATAGTCATCTTAGCTTAAAAATTAGGGTTAGAAGCATAGGGATGTCCTCTTACCTAGAAAAATCAGAGGACATAGCCTCTGTCATGAGGAACAAACCTTCAAAATTTCAAGCAATGTTAAGTAATGTTTGATCATAATGAATTAACATACTCCAGAGAGTATTTAATTCATTAAAAATCAAGGAGTAAGACAATAATTTTTTTTAGTCCACATTATTCTCCTATGTTCACATAACACGAAGATATTTTGCTTTTATTTTTATGATTTTTTAGAGAAAGATATGGATTTTTTAAGTTCAAGATTTTAATTAATTCCAAAAAATCCATATTTTCTATTTAAAAGTGCGGCACCAACTTATCCTACAGCGGCTCTAAACTCACACATGGCTCTCCGCCATTTTACGCCGCCATCCACCTCAACTGCTACGCGACCTGCCTTTTAGCTCCAAGGCGTCCGACTATCTACTCTGTCCATCCAATACACACGCGATCGGACGACTTCCCGTCATCATACCCAAATGACCTAACCCGAGAGCTGTTCACTTTAAAACCTTAAGATCTTCTTCTAGAATCAACTAAATCGCACGAGGTTTGTTCCTATACCTTCATATACTCAAGTTGAGTATATCTATATGGATTATACAGTATGAAATAAAGTAAATACATATGGAGAATCAAAATAGGATCGGATTAGGGTTGAGGTTCAATACCTTTATCTGAGAGGAAAGGCCTCAATCAGATGGTTGTGGTAGCTTCAATTAGGTCCAACAGACCTCTAAATGAAGTCCTAGGTCCTGGTGAATTATCTAGATATGATGTCGACCAAGCTCGATTTCAGGTGTTGGTCTAGAGCTATGTTAGAGGCTGTTTGAGATGGGGCTTTTATGGGGGATCAACTCCTCTTGCTCTGGTGATGGTGTGGGCACAGTTAATTGGACTTTGGTGGACTGTAGAGGTGTGTGAAGATATGTCCTGGTTCGAGCTGAATTTTTGAACTCAAAATTGAGGTCTTACAGTGGGAACCAGAGGGCGAAAGTTGTGGGATTGAGCAGAGGAGTTCTTGGAGAGTCTCTGGAAAAAAATAGTTAGAGTTTCCCCAAGGATTTTGCTAAGATTCCATTTGGTCGTGGAGCGGTCAATTTAAAGCCATGGTTGCCTGGTGGAGCTCTGGGCTTGACAGTGGGTGGTAAGGCTTGCTGAGGTAGAGTGAAGAAAAGCACAAGCATCCAATTGGAGTGAGTCAAGTCAAGGAGTTCAAATTTTGGGTTTTGGCCATTTAGGCTCCTTTAGGGTGACTGTTTCCAGCGGGTGAGGTGGTGGCTGGCCAGGGTTCAGTTACATTATGGCTCAGGGAGGTAAGGGAAGGGTTAATTATGATTTACTCCGAATGACAAGTGATGATGGCAAAGTATTTTCAAAATAATGCTAAATATGGCTAAGATCCCATAAATCAAGGTAACTTTGGTCCATATCTCACCTAGGTGGTTTAGGTGGGTTTATGCTGCTCAATAGAGTCCAAATGGTGGCTGTAGTGACATTAATTTGGTCACTTTTGTATGGCTAAATCAATTTTGGTGAAGTGGTTCAATTTGGGTCAAATTGTCTTGAAGTTGGGTTTGAGTTGTCTTGAAGTTGGGTCTTGAAGTTGGGTTTGAGTTAGGCTAGCCATGACATTTAGCCAAATTAATTGATAAACTTTGTGTGGGTAATTGTCATGAGAGGTTTAGAGAAGAATTGGAGTGGTTTGAATTGATTTGGTGGGTCAATTTGAAGGAATTTGGGCATTTAGTCAATTTGGGAAAGTTGGGTTAGACTTGGGTTTAGGTTGGGCTAGAGTTGGGCTAAGTCTAAATTGAGAGTTCAAAATGGTCTTGGGAAATGTCATGAAGAGTTTTCAACATTAATTGGGTGCCAATTTTAGGGTTAGGGCATTCAATTTGGTGGGATTTGGGCACATGGCTTAATTAGGGCAAATTTGGGGATTTTAAATTTGGGTTGAAATTGAGTGAAATTGAAGCTTGAGCAAGGCCAATTGAGGGCTCAAATTCATTAGTATGAATGTTAGGAAGAGTTTGGGATCCAAAATGAGGCAATTGAGTGGGGTGTGGGGTTCAATTGGGCGAGATTATATCATATGGTCAAATTTGAGAGTTTTGGTCAAAGTTGGTTAAATTGATCAATTAGATTTAATTGAAGAGGGTTTTGGGAAAGTTTGGGCCACCAAGGGTATTTTTGTAATTTTAGCCAATTTGGGGGTATTTTGGTAAATTGGGTAGATTTCAGGAGTTTTGGGCAATTTTGATAGTTTCAAATAGTTTGAGATGATTTTTTAACAAATTTATGTATTTTGGATGAATTTAAGTGATTTGAGTAATTTTGGTCAATTTTGGGATTTGGGGGTGTTTTGGTAGAGGTAAGGTGTCAACTAATAAACCTAAAATATATAGTATTTTTATACACATTTTTATATCTATTTTTGAGATATTGCGCTTTAATGGAAGATATTTTTGTGTTTTTCTTGCAGATACAAATAAAAATGGTCAAAATACTTAAAGGAGTGAAAAAGGATCAAATTTGGAGCAAAAAGGTAAAAAATGAGCAAGAGCAAAAATGTGCAAATAAGTTTTGGTGCCTAAGCTCCAGATATGGCGCTTAAGCGCCGGTTAAACAAAGAAGGCCGCGCCTAAGCGCTAGAGGCCCCGCGCTTAAGCACCAGTGGCAGTTACTAAACGAGTAAAGTTGATTTTTGCAAATTTTGAAGAGGGTTTTGTGGCACCCATTGGCTTAATAGGTGGTCATAACCACCATGGACAAAAATTATCACGAAAGGATGCATCTCTTGGGAAAGGATATCGAATCTAGACATATTTTGAAGAGTTTCCAAGGCACCTCTTGGAAAACTATAAAAAAGAAGAGAGGACTTTGAAAAGAGTCCTGAAAGTATTGGAATATTTTGAAAGTTCTCATTTGGGGAGTTAGTTCGGAGAGATTTTTAGGCACCACTTTTACTTTTACTTTTATACTTTTTGTTATTTTATTTTGAGTGATTGTAAAGAGAAGAGATTCAAAGGATCTTAAAGAGTTTGGTGGAGAAATTGAGATAAGTTTTTATCTTTTTGTTTTGAGACTATTTTTATGTTTTGAGACTACTTTTGGTTTT
>NW_018235943.1:190839-191149 GCF_001263595.1 Phalaenopsis equestris
ACCATGGATTCTGAGTAGTTTTCACCATGGATTCTGAGTAGTTTTCTTTATCTTTTTTCTTAAGGTAATAAGTAGTTAAGTTTTGGATGGAAATTGTGAAGGGTATTGATCTTTAATGTTGGAAGAAGTTGTGATGATTTAAATCCATGCACTTCATTTACTTCTTGATTTGGCCAATCTAGATGTTAAAATTTGTTGTGAGAATATGTAAGAACCGGGTTGGTATTGTCTCAGCCAACAATTGGAAAGAATCAGATGAGGTTGTATGAATGAGAATATAGTTCATATGATTGAGTGCAAATAAATAGGG
>NW_018235943.1:191195-201007 GCF_001263595.1 Phalaenopsis equestris
TAAAGCCCCCAACTTGGTTTATTATTTTATGTTTTGATACGAGTTATTAGCCCTCAGGTGAAGGGAATCGAGGGAACTCTAAAGTGAGAGCTAGTATCTTTCCTACCTAGTCGGTCTTCAGAACTATTCAAACTTTAAATTAGCCAATGTTCTTTATAGCAACTCTAGTAAGGGTAAAGAATATTATTGCTCCTATTTGGCACAACACAATTTGCATACTTCCACAACAAAATTCATATACTTATTATTGATTCATGATAATAAAAAAGATATTTTTCTTTTTAAATACTTTTTATCTACAAAACTCTAGTTATCTTTTTAAGTTGTTACTAATTAGTCAAAATATCAAAAATACCAAAAAATTTGAATTTTATTACTGCAAAATTTATACTATTTAAGTAATTTTCTTTTTAAAAATAGAAAGTTTTCTAAATGTGCATATTGTATAAATTCCCTGCGGGTTTGATATTCAGGTCTTAATCAAAAAGTCCTATATTACTTGATAACGATACATATACTTGCGTAGTATCCCAACATATATAAATTAAAAGTTAAATTCATTATTTTCTTCACAATCAAGTTTTTGGTTTTTTTTTTACAAAATAAGAAAATATAAGTGAAAAATACCAAAATAATTTTGTTGTAAAATAAGGAAATATAAGTGAAATATAATCTGAATTATTGTTGTACTATGCAAATTATCAATATCAAGAGGGATCAAGTTTTTGGCGCCATTGCCAGGGAATCGAAATAAAAATTTCTATTTTTAGAAGTTTTATTTAAACTTTAAGTATTGTATCTTATTTTTTGTGTGTTTAGAATTTTATTTTATTTTATTTCTGATAGTGTATGCGTAGTTCAAGTTCTGAAGGACTAGTGCTCTACGATTCTGAATTAGAAAGAACTATTAGAAAAATCAGAAAAACCAAAACAAAACCAAAAAAAATTATAAATTTTGAAAAAATCCCCCACCACAATATTCAAAATATAAATTATAGAAATGTCAGACCAAAATAATCAAAATGCTGAAATTCATCAAGAGTTTAGACCTTTAAGAGATTATGCCAACCCTATTGTAGATGAACTTTAGATGAACTTAATTGTAGTATTTAAAAACCTACTGTAGTGGCTAACTCATTTAAGTTTAAATCTACTATTATCCTAATGGAATCAAATAATCAGTTTGGGGGATCACCAACTAAAGATCCAAATTTACATCTTGCCAAATTTCTAAAATTTTGCACTACATTTAAATATAATGGTGTATCAGATGATTCTATAAGACTTAGGTTATTTCCCTTTTCACTGAGGGATAAAGCTAAAATATGGTTAAATTTGTTAGCACCTGGACCTATAAGAACTTGGGGTGAGTTAGCACGAAAATTCCTTGCAAAATATTTTCCACCATAAAAAATAGCGAAGCTTAGAAATGAAATTACATCTTTTAATCAATTTGATGGGGAATCTATTTATGAAGCATGGGAAAGATTTAAAGAACTCAAAAGAAAGCGTCCACACTAAGCTATACCAGATTGGTTAATAATTTAAAATTTTTATAATGGATTAGTTGGATCTCTTAGATCAATTATCGATGCCGTTGTTGGTGGTTCATTTTGGTGTTGGTGGTTCATTGATGTCAAAACCATTTCATGACACTTACGCTTTAACTGAAGAAATGACTACTAATAATTTTCAATGGCCTTCTGAGAGGGTAAATCCTAAGAAAGTAGCCAGTATTCATGAAATTGATTCATTTACCACGTTAGTAAATCAAGTTGCTGCAATTTCAAGGAAGTTAGACCAATTTGAAATAAATTTTCTCAACCAAATTCCAGAATTAAAGAGAATTCATTAGGACAAATGGTAGATTCTCAAGCATCATTAGAAAATTTTAATGCCATAAATAATAAGCAGTCCATATTCAAATTATTATAACCCAGGTTGGAAGAATCATCCCAACTTTAACTAGAATAAAAATTTGGGTGATAATAATTCGCAATGGGGGAACGACCAAGGAAACCCATTAAGAAAATGGAACAACTAAAGAAATAATAATTATAGATCTACTTATCCTCCAGGTTTCAATAGTAATACACAGTTTAAGGAGAAGAAGTTTTCTATAGAAGAAGTGTTGTTACAAATGGGAAATCAATTACAAAGTCAAGGAGCTACAATTAGAATATCGAGAATCAACTTGGGCAAATAACAAATTCATTAAGTAATAGATCTCAATGAACACTTCCTAGTAATACTGAATCAAATCTAAAAGACCAGAATAAAGAACAAGTAAAAGCCATTCAACTTAGAAGTGGAAGAGAGTTGGATGGTCGGGTATAAAAAAGAAATTGAAGTAGAGAGAGAAGAAATTGAAGAATCAAAAGAGGATGCTCCAAAAGATTCTGAGAGACATATTTCTCCACTGAAAATTCATTTGGAAAAACCACCACCTCCATTTCCTCAAAGACTTGGTCAGCAGAAGTTGGATAAGCAATTTTCAAAATTTATGGAAATATTTAAGAAGCTTATTATTAGTATTCCATTTGCTGAAGCCTTATATAAAGTTTATGAAGGATGTTCTCAAAAAGGAAAGGAAGTTGAAGATAATGAGACGAGTCTATTGCACTTAGTGAGGAGTACAGTGCTATAATTCAGAAGAAGCTTCCTGAAAGGCTTAAAGATCCTGGTAGCTTTACAATTCTATGTGCAATAGGAGATAGATTTTATGGGAAAGCTTTATATGATTTAGGTGCAAGCATTAACCTTATGCCATTATCAATACTGAAAAGATTGGGATTAGGTGAAATAACCCATACTACTGTAACTCTGTAGTTATCAGATCGTTTGATAACATACCCTAAAGGATCCATAGAAGACGTCCTAGTGAAAGTGGATCAATTTATCTTTCCTATTGATTTTATTGTGCTAGATATAGAGAAAGATAAAGAGTTACCTATCATTTTGGGGAGATGTTTCTAGCCACAGAAACAGCAATGAGAGATGTACAAAAAGGAGAATTAAAAATGTGCGTCAATGATGAAACAGTTACTTTTAACATTTCAAGTTCAATGAAATACCCTGCAAAAGGTAAAGATGATGAATGTTTTAGAATGAATGCTATATGATATCTAAGTGAATGCCATTTCAAGACTACTTATGAAGAAAAAATTGAAGAAAAATATTTGGAAGATGAGTAAGAAGAGAAATTAGATCAATGTGAAGATCTTTTTAAGGAAGATTCAAAATATGTTCGAGAATGTTTTGAAGTTTAGGACATGATAGACAAAGATAAATCATTTTGTCCATCTATTGAAAGACCTCCAGAACTAGAGTTGAAGTTACTCCATGATAATTTAAAATATACCTTTTTAGGAGATTCCTCAACTTTACCTGCTATAATTTCCTCAAAATTAACAATGGAAGAAGAAGAAACGTTGATGAAAATTCTAAAAAATTTTAAGAAAGCCTTTGGATGGAAAATTGTTGATATTAAAGGAATCAGTGTATTAAAAGAATCAGTCCTTCAATTTGTATGCATGAATTTATATGGAAGAGAACTGCAAACCCAGGGCTGATCTGCAAAGGAGATTGAATCTTGCTATGAAAGAAGTTGTTAAGAAAGAAATTTTAAAGTGGTAAGATGCTAGAATTATCTACCCTATTTTAGATAGTACATGAGTTAGTCCAATTTATTGCATTCCTAAGAAAGGAGGAGTGATTGTAACTGTAAATGAATATAATGAGTTAATACCTACTAGACAAGTTACAAGGTGGCAAATATGTGTTGATTATAGAAAATTAAATCTTGCTACTAGGAAAGATCATTTTTCATTACCCTTTCTAGATCAAATGTTGGATAGACTAGATGGGCATAAATAATTTTGTTTTTGGATGGATATACTGGTTATCACCATATTCAAATGTCACCTGAGGATCAAGAGAAAACAACGTTTACCAGTCTTTATGGTATTTTTGCTTTTATTTTTGCTTTTAGAAGTTTATGTAATGCCCCTCTTATATTTCAAAGATGTTTGATGGCAATTTTTTGTACATTTCAAAGATGTATGATGAAAATTTCTTATGATTTAATTGAAAGTCTTTATAAAGTCTTTATGGATGACTTTTTAGTGTTTGGAACTTCATTTGAATTAAGTTTAGAACATTTATCCAAAGTTCTTAAGTGCTGTGAAGAAAAAAATTTAGTCCTTAATTGGGAAAAATGCCAATTTATGGTAGCAGGAGAAATTCTATTAGGTCGTTAAATATCAGAAAATGGTATGGAAGTATGTCCTGTTAAAATTCAAGTGATTGCTAATTTACCTTATCCAACAAATGTAAGGGAAATTAAGATTTTATTAGGATATGTTGGATTCTATAGATGATATGTTAAAGACTCTTCAAAGATTACTAAGCATTTATGCCATTTAATAGAGAAAGATGCCGTTTTTAATTTTGATGAAAAAATGCCTAAAATCTCTTAAATTATTAAAAGAAAAACTAATCACTGCACCAATTATAGTTTCACCAAATTGGGAAAAGCCTTTTGAATTAATGTGTGATGCTAGTGATTATGCTATTAGAGCTGTTTTAGGACAAAGATATGAAAAAATTTTCAAAAATTTAGATCATATTTAATTGGAACTCATTGTTTAGCGCATACATATCATTCTGCTATTATGTATTTAATGAAAAAGAATGATGCTAAATCTAGACTTATAATATGGATTCCTCTTTTGTAAGAATTTGATTTTGTAATAGTAGATTGGAAGGGGATTGAAAATTAAATTGCTGATCATTTGTCCAGGCTTGAATTAGAAAAACCACTTTGTTTTGAAAATGAAATTAATGAACATTTTTCAAATGAAAAATTGTTCACTATTAATGAGTGGTGTGTTCCGTGGTATGGAATGACATACCAACAGAAGAGGAAATTTATTTCTGAAGCTAAGACTTATTTTTGGGATGACTCATTTTTATATAAACAAGGAAATAATTTGATTATTTAAAGATGTGTACCATTAGAAGAAACTTATGAGATTATCCAAAAAATGTCATAATTCAGATTTTGGGGGACATTTTGGTGTTGATAAAATAACATACAAAATTTTATAATTTGGATTTTATTGGCTTACAATTTTTAGAGATGTTAATGCTTATATCAAAACTTGAAATAGATGTCAAAGAGTAGGCAATATTTCTAGGAGAAATGAGATGCCCCTCAATTATATGCTAGAAGTTGAAATATTTGATGTTCGGGAATTATATTTCATAGGACCATTTATACCATGTTTCAGAAACTTGTATATTCTGTTAGCGGTGGACTATGTATCCAAATGGACAGAAGCTCAGAAGCTGTTGGTTTACCTTGATGTGATGCTCAAAGTGTTTCAACATTTTTCAAAATGAACATATTTTGTAGATTGTGAAAATGAATATATTTTGTAGATTTGGGATCCCAAGAGTTATCATTACTGATGGGGGGAGTCATTTTATAAATCCCATAATGGAGAAGTTATTAAAGAAATAACGTATAAATCATAGCATTGCTACTGTTTATCATCCTTAGACAAGTGGTTTGGCTGAATTATCCAATCAAAAAAATTAAAAGAATTATAAGAAAATCTGAATCAAACAAAAATGGATTGGTCAGTCAAACTTGACTATGCTTTGTGGGCTTATAGGATTGCATATATAACTCCTATTGGAATGTCCCCATATAGGCTAATATTTGGGAAAGTTAGTCACTTACCAGTTGAACTTGAGCATAAAGCATATTGGGAAATTAAAGAGTTCAATTATAATTTGAAAGATGCTGGAGAGAAAAGATTATTACAATTAAATGAGCTTGAAGAGATAAGGAATGAGTCTTACGAAAGTGCCAAAATTTATAAAGAAAAGATAAAGATGTGGGATGATTGAAAGATTCTTACTAAAAGTTTTCAACCAGGGCAACAAGTTTTGCTATGGCGTCATTGCTGTTATTTTCAGGCAAACTTAAGTCTAGGTGGATGGGCCCATTTATTGTGATTAAAGTTTATCCTTATGGAGCTGTGGATATTAAAGATCTAAATCTGAGTAAATCTTTAAAGTGAATGGACATAAACTGAAACCTTCTTATATAGGGGATCAGTAGAAGTTTAATGATGGAATGATGTTGGGTCAACCAGATTAAGCACTGGTTACATCAGGCTGACGACGTAAAATCAAACATTTTGTGGGAGGCAACTCGTAAGTATCAGTGTGTTTTATTTTTATTGTTGTTTTATGTGTGATTAAGAAAATTGGGGTAGTATTTTCAAGACTGTTATGTGTTAGTATGGGTTTCTAAGACTTAAATTAGTGATTTCTATATGTTAAAATGAGAATTTAGACATTAAGTTGACTTGTACAAAAATGTGCACTGGCGCTTAAGAACCAAATCCGGCGCTTAAGCGTGACAGTTTAAAAACATGTGCAAAATTAATATTCTAGACGGAAAAACTACCTAGAAGTTTGCAAAAATGTGTCTTGGTAGTTTCTAAACGTGTCTAGGAGTTATTGGAAGAATTTAGGCCTATAAATAGAAGGGTATAATGAAGGAGTTTCACCTCAGATCATTTCTAACCCTAAAGCCTAAAAGAGAGAGAGATTTTAAGATGATGTCTTCATGGGAGATGAATTTGAAGAAGAAGGAAGAAACCATGAGGAAAAAATTCATTAGTAAAATTGTTCAAGAGATGTATAACAGTTTCTTAGCTGTTAGTATTGAAGGGATATCAGAGAAAATCAACAAAATTGAAAATACCCTGTTTGTACTGGAGACTAATGTATTGGAAACTCATGCACATCTGAAGCATATTGGATGGCAATTTAAAATGCAATTTAGTCACAATAGTTATATAAGGGAAGCAGATAAGAAGATGTTTCTTAAGAAAAAGTGGATTGAAAAAGATTGCATCAGAGAACGACACCGCCGTCTGTTTATCAACTTTATATTCCAGTCGCTCCAAGTGAGGGTAATGAATGACCTGAATTTGTTCCTTCTAATGAAGAATGGAATTAAGTTCTATATTTGTTTTGTGTGATTAAAGTTGTTGTCTTTAAGTTTTTTTTAGTGTTTAAGACATGTGTGTTAGTGTTTTTAAGACATGTGTTAGTGTTTATTTTACTTATGTGTTTAATTGTGAATGTGTGTTAAGTGTTTTGTACTTAGCAAAATTTTCTCATTCGAAACTATTTGGAGTGAGAAATAAGTGTGAATTGTATTTGTACTTGTTTGTGAATTAATATAAGTTTGTTTTTGTGAAAATTTTGTATTATTTTAGCCTTGAATTGAAATAGTTATTAAGGAGAATTTTGAGAGAGAGGAGAGTTACAGAGATGAGTTATAGGAAGTTGAAACTAGTCAATTAAGTGCTATGAGACCATATAGAGGTGATTTACTTAGGGAAATAGCACATTTTACTTAAAATTAAGGATTTCAAAAATAATGCACTGGCACCTAAGCGCCACATATCGCGCTTAAGTCTAACCCGAGAGACAGACGCATAAGATCCACTTACCCGTGCTTAAGCGCCGGTTCACGAAAACCAGTTCGCGAACGGTTAAAAGTGAAATTTTAGTCCAAAAACACCATTTTTAATGCCTCCCGTCATTTTCTACCTCTCAAAATTGCAAATTTTAAGGGCACACCATTAAATGAAGATTTCTTGGTGGAATCAAGAAAAATTTACTAGATTCGGATTCCTTGAGGTAAGAGCTTTACTTCTATGCAAAAATTTTGGATTTTCACAATGTATTTTGAGCACATTTGGAGAAATTTGAAAATTCACTATTCATGGTGAAAAATGAGGAAAAATCTATGGAAAGTGCTTGGGAAGTTTAGTTTGTGCTTTAGGAACTTTAGTTTAGGGAATTAGACTTGATTTTCAAAGTTATTTTTGGAATTTATAAAATTTGTAGAATGACACAAAGAAAAAAGAGGAGTAAAGGAAAAGCACGTTTGATTCGAGCAAATTTGTTATTTCAAAGGCTCAAGATCCATACAGTGACACTCTACAGCCACAAAAATTGATTCAGGAGAGATGTTTTAAAAATCCGGGTGGAGACGTGGAAGATTTATTTGTTCATCGACAGTGGGAACAATTCTGTTGTTTCTCTGCTGTCACAGTGATTTCTGTTGTGAGGGAGTTCTATGCAAATCTCTCTGAAGCTGAAGACAATCGAGTTATGGTTCAAGGAAAGTTGGTACCTTTTTTGCCAGAGGTAATCAACTTATTTTACCATTTACCACCAGATACTTTATGTTTTTATGCAAATTATATTCCTACTGAAGCGGAGTTAGATGAGATTATGTCATACTTGACTATTGGGAGAGGACTATGGAAGAATACAATTGAGAGGAGAGTAAATTTCCCAACTTCAAAGTTATGTGCACCTTCAAAGGCCTGACACTATTTCATTTCTGCACGTCTGCTTCCGACCAATCATCTCAGTGAAGTGACTAGAGAAAGAGCGACGTTGAACTATTGTATTCAAGAGGGAAAGCTCATCAACATTGGAGCTTTGATTTATCAAACTATCATTAGTTCTGATACAACTTTTACAACTACAGGTCTGGGATTTTGCTTCCTTAACCATTTTTTTGTGCGAGCAGGCTGGGGTTAAATATGATAGTTGGGAAAAAGTTCAATTACCTCTAAAGCCCATCACGAAGGTGAATGTGAAGAATTATTCTAAGCATTTGATTTATGGTTAGAGAGGATGATTTTCCAGGAGCTATGGAATGGAAACGTCTGCTGCATTTACCTTTGGCGCTTCTTCATCTAGACCATCTACTTCACGGGCCTCCACCTCTTGGGGTGAACATCTAGAGGTGAGTTTACTCATACTCGAGACGAGTTATTGCAGAAGATGATGGATAATTTCAATTTTACCGCAGAGAAGGTACAAAATTTAGAGCTTTTTGCATATCATACTAATAGTTATAATAGAAGGAAAAGTGATTATGAAGAGAAATTCCACTCATTTTGGAGAGCCTGATTAGAGGTGAACCAGGAGTGCAATTTCCCGCATATCCTCAATATCTTGATTATGAGCCTGCAAAAAAATGGTACAACGGTGATTCTGAGGATGAAGAGTAGAGCTGAGAGATTTATTTTATGATTGTAATATGATATGACTTATGGGTCTGGGCTTGCTACATTTGCATCTGTGTGTTGTTTTTGACTCGGTTGTGGTTAGGTTGTGTTTTGGACTTTTATGTTTTATTATTATTATGACGTTTGTGGTAGTTAGTATTTTATTTTTACATTTTAGGGTAATAGCTATTGTTTTGTTTTTAGTACTATGATTTAGTTAGTTTAGAAGTTAATTTAATTTCATATATGTTATAAAGTAGAAAATCTTGCTAGCTTAGATCTTAAACTTGAAATTCAGAAACTACTACCCTTTATTTTTCTTTTATCATGTTTGCAAGTTTGTCTTTAAGTTAAGATTGTGATGTCAATAGTGTGTATGTTTGCTTTTATGTTTATACCCACTGTTTAGAAGTCTATTTGAATCTCTACATGTTAAATTCAAATGAAGTTAAAAAACTAGAATTTTATTTGTTCTCAAATGTGCTACAAGTGAATTTGATTTGAAAAGAAAAAAAATCGACTCTATATAAGAAGTTATATAGGGGAAGTAAAATTCGATTTTAGAAATGAGTAATAAAATTTAGTTAAAATTTTTAGTAATGAAGAAAAACTTTAAGTTAAAAAGTTTTTAGATGAAAAAATGATTAATATAAGTAACTATCTTTAGTAAGAAAAATTGTATTTTTGAAAAATCTA
>NW_018235943.1:201074-204909 GCF_001263595.1 Phalaenopsis equestris
ATTTTCAAAACTATTATTATATTTATAAGTAAAAGACTTATATCAAGACTTTGCTTTAGGAAAGGAGAAGTGGAATTCAAAATTATTAAAGGCCTGTCCAGATATAGTAATCCTTGCCTGAAAAAGAAAAAGAAAAAAAAAGAAAGGAAAGAAAAAGAAAGAAAAGAAAGAAAAGAAATAAAAGAAAAAGAAAAAGAAAAAGAAAAAAAAATTATGAACGAGAAGCTTGAGGATCAGCGCCTAATCAAAAATTGGTTTTACATTTGATCTTCTTAAAGCATAAAACTTGAGAAACTCTTAAGCTTATAGATATAATATAGTAAGTAAAATTATTTTTAATGAAAATTTTTAAGTGAAGATAATAAAAGAACTAAATTTTAAATTTTAAAAATCTACAATACATTTGTGAATTAGATAAAAACTCATATTTTCATCTTTCTTAAAGTTAAGAATTTCTAAACTTTAAGTTGGTCTCATTTACTGAATATTTTTTCAAAATTAGACTGCTATATTTCTAAATCTAAATTTTAGTAACTAAATTTTAAATCTAAATTTTAGTAAATCCTAAATAAACTCATATACATATCATACATATGTAGTATTTAATGATTGAAGTGTCACTTGAGGAATGTCACTTGAGGACAAGTAACCAAGTAACATTTTAAGTTTGCAGGACTTTGATACACCTAAAATATATAATATTTTTAGACACATTTTTATACCTATTTTTTAGATATTACGATTAGTGGAAGGTATTTTTATGTTTTTCCTGCATTTACAAATAAAAAGAGTAAAAAATGCTTAAAGGAGTGAAAAAGGATCAAATTTGGAGCAAAAAAGGTGAAACATATGCAAAAGAGTTTTCGCGCCTAAGCGCCAGATCCGGCACTTAAGCGCCGGTTAAATAGAGAAGGCCGCTCCTAAGCGCCAGAGGCCCCGCGCTTAAGTGGCAGTGGCAGTTACTAGACGAGTAAAGTCAACTTTTTGCGAATTTTGAAGAGTTTCTGAGGCACCCATTGGATTAATAGGTGGTTATAACCACCATGGACAAAAATAATCACAAAAGGATGCATCTCTTGGGGAAATATAACGAATCTAGACATATTTTGAAGAGTTTCCAAGGCACCTCTTGCAAACCTATAAACCTCTTGAAAACCTATAAAAGAAAGAAGAGAAGACTTTAAAAAGAGTCCTAAAAGTATTGGAAAGTTCTCATTTGGGGAGTTAGTTTGGAGAGATTCTCAAGCACAACTTTTATTTTTATTTTATCTGTTTTGTTATTTTAATTTGAGTGATTGTAAAGAGAAGAGATTCAAAGGAACTTCAAGAGTTTGGTGGAGAACTTGAGATAAGTTTTTATCTTTTTGTTTTGAGACTACTTTTGGTTTTAATTGAGACATGTTGTTGGTTTGACAATGATTTCAACTTTTAAACTAAAGTGTGGTTTTATTTTCTCCATTGATTCTGAGTAGTTTTCTCTACCTTTCTTCATAAAGTGATAAGTAATTAAGTTTTTGATGGAAATTGTGGAGAGTATTGATCTTTAAAATTGGATGAAGTTGTGATGATTTAAATCCATGCACTTTATTTACTTCTATCTTTATTTACTTTTAAATTTGACCAATCCAGATGTTAAAATTTTTTGTGAGAACATGTAAGAACTGGGCTAGTATTGTCACAATCAACAATTGGAAAGAATCATATGATGTTGTGCGAATGAGAATGTAGTTCATTTTATTAAGTGCAAATAAATAGGGAAATATTCATTGAAGGGTGTAGAGTTAGAGGACTTTAAAGTGATAAGTTAAATCCCCCAACTTGGATTATTATTTTAGGTTCTGATACGAGATGTTATCCCCCAGGTGAAGGAAATCGAGGGAACTCTAGAGTGAGAGCTAGTATCTTCCCTGCCTAGCCGGTCTTCAAAACTATTCAAACTTTAAATTAACCAATATTCTTTGTAGCAACTCTAGTAAGGGTAAATAATATTATTGCTCCTATTTGGCACAACACAATTTGCATACTTTCACAACAGAATTCCTATACTTATTATTGATTTATGATAAGAAGAAATATGTTTTTCTTATTAAGTGCTTTTCATCTACAAAACTCTAGTTATTTTTTTAAGTTGTTACTATTTAGTCAAAATATAAAAAATATTTGAATTTTTTTACTGTATAATATATTCAGTTTAAATAATTGTCTTTTTAAAAATAGAAAGTTTTCTAAAAGTGCATATTGTATAAATTCCTTGTGGGTTCAATATTCAGGTCTTAAAATATTAGTCCTATATTACTTGATAACGATATATATACTTGTGTAGTGTCCCAATATATATAAATTAAAAGTTAAATTGTCCCAATATATATAAAGTGGATTACATTCCTGCAATAACAAACACAGAAAAATGGATTGGATCAAGTTTTTGGTTTGTTGTAAAACTTAATAACAACAGAGAAAAACGAAAGAGAGAGTTAATTAATCACCTCCCAATTTCAATTGCATAATCAAGAGGGATCATCAACCACCCTATTTGAGCCATGGACCAATGGAATCCTCTACTTTGGGTCCTTCATGTACTCATCTAAGCTAGACTTTAGCCAAGGGTTAGTGGGTCTAGGGGACCATTTGCATGAGTCTTCCAAAGGGTTAAGTGGTCAAAGACAACAAGTTTAGATTTAGGTTTGTGAGTGGGGTGTGAGTGAAATTGAGTTTAAGTGAGTGTATTAGTTCTAAACCAACACCCAGGGTCAACCCTAAGACCAAGCAGTCCTATGGGGATGCCCCTTGAGCTCCCCATATTAAACCTACCTTCAAAGTGCTAGAGGTTAGGACCAACATGTGGAACTTTAAGTTGAGCAAAGGAAGGAAGGTTTAGAATTTCTAATGGAGGTTTAGAATTTCTAATGGTGAGGATTCTTTTTCTAGTCCTTCTAAGGCCAAGCAGTCCTTTAGGGATGCCCCTTGAGCTCCCCCATATTGACCCCACCTACTAAGTGCTAGAGGTTAGGACCAACATGTGGAACTTCAAGTTGAGCAAAGGAAGGTTTAGAATTTCTAATGGTGAGGGGCAAGGGTACCATCACTAGACCTCCAGGAATAGTCAATAAGAAAGTCATATGGCTAGATCTTAGGCTACTAAAGAAAAACTAGACCTCACCAAAAATGAGATCAACTAGAAGCTGAAAACATCTTTGTTTATCTAGTTAACTATTAGAAGTTTGAAAATACAAGGTGTTTTAAGTTTTTAATATGTCATATTAGAAGTAAATTTTGATAAAAAGATTAATACATCAAAATTAATCAAACAAAAGGATACAAAAATGTATAGGAAAAACACATGAAGAAAAAAATTGATTAATTTACATATCCTAATCAAAGAGTCTTGAAGATATTTGACTACAACGAATGATAAGAGAAAAAATAGACAAATGCATTGTAATAAAGAAAACCAAAATGTAAAATAAGTATAAAATATTAAACTAGATATACCTTGTCCTGGCTAACATTTTGATCCTCTCCTTACAATGTAAGCACTCTACATGATCTCCCTCATACAAGTAATCAAATATCTTGCCCTCTCTAATTCTCCAAACTTTATAAGAAAAACCCATATTGCTTTTGTCCAAGGAAACTTAAGAAGGAAAACCTAGAGAAAAAAAAAACAACTCTCTTAAGAAAAGGAGAAGCAACCTCTAATAACCAAAGAGTGTTTCTTTACATATATGACCTCTCTTTATATAATTAGGGCTCCAAAATCTGCATCCAAACCTTCCAAATTCAACTTTTTGCATGACAGGACCCCTCCCCTCCCCCCCCCCCCCCCACCCCATTT
>NW_018235943.1:205782-213301 GCF_001263595.1 Phalaenopsis equestris
CCTTCCAAATTCAACTTTTTGCAAGACAGGCCCCCTCCCCCCCCCCCCCCCCACCTACACCAATTCTCAGATTTGGTGTGTCAGCTTCATAGGTTCGCGGTAAGGGGGTGCTAGTGTGTGAGACAGGTGTGTCAATTCCTCTAATTGTTGGAGCCAACTCTTTGCACTTGGCAATTAGATGTTGTGGCTAATCATTCCAATGTTCTTCTTGAAAAAGAGAGTACTACAGTTGTGCTTTTCCTTTGTACGATGTGCTACTAGTATCTTGGCTACTTTACCTTCTTTTGCTCCCCAAAATGTGGTCAACACATGTGTCCCGTAAAGCTAATTAAAAAGACCATTCACAAGAGTAAAATTAACTCAATCACATAATACAATATAGAATTAACCACAAAAATATCACTTTTTTCACATCATCAGCAATCCATGAATGTCGTTGTCCAAGATAATTCAGTAATATTTAAGCCTATGAAAGAGATTAGCCTATAATCCTATGACTATCTAGTAAAAAAGTGTTAGAATGTAGCAAAGAAGGAACTTCTCATACTGTAACTAAACTTTTTATCAAGTACATTCTTAAAAGCTTAGAAAGATAAAATTTTCTTGCTCATTCATATTTTAAGGATATTCCTTTCTTTGTCAAGCTAAGGTGGCCCACACTAGCTAGATTACACTATCCTTGAATGATATTCTAATTATTAGTCACTTAACATGTGATTATACGAAATTGAAAATACATTTTAGCTATGGCTCAAATTTGTTACGTGTAAGATTAATTTTGGTGGTAATGTGATATATAAATAAATTAAATTTAAGATAAAATGTTGCATATAGAAAAATGAATAATTATATTGACGATACTGGAGATGTTATGTAAAAATTCAAATTAAGAATATATAAAACTTGGCCTAGATAAAATGATTCATTTTATTGATCTAGATAAACTTATTCGCTTAACCATAATTGGAGATAATTATATTATGAAGTACATACATGTCCAAAATAATGGGAAAGATAACTTCATCATAAAGATTAAAGTTGCGAAACATAGACTTACTAATGTGTATTAAACATGTAGCATTTTATACTATGTTCATTGCATCATTTGTGTCAATTTTACACATTTTATGGGTATGTTTATTTGGTTGTGTAGTATACATGGAAAAAAGGAGCATTTGGAAAAATTCACAAAGAAAGGGCTAAGACAGTGGTTAGCACCTTGACACTCAGACAAAGCACCCCAGTTCCAGCCTCAACACCCAATATATGTCTAAATATAACATCTTGAAAATCAGGCCCTGAGGGCTACTACATTACCTGGCAGTGTCATACCATCTAATGCATGTCCAAGATGCTAGAATCACTACTTTATAGATCTAAATCCATGAAACCCATCTTTCTAACCATCAATGTTGTGTTGATAACCAGTGCTCCTACAGCATGATGCGAGGGGCAGATTTTGTGTAAAAAATTTTGCAAATATTTTTTAATATTACAAAATTACACACGACAGATATATAGTAAATATGCAATATAACCCCAACAAAAATACTTTTTTTGAAAATAATTTATCTTTTAAAACTCTTTTTAAACTGCCAAATCACCTTTAAAATAAACGCAAGTATATGTATCACTCAGGTAATAAAGGGCTCTAATGGAGTCCTAGATATCGATCCCACAGGGAAGTTGGAAAATCTTAAAAAGTATATTATAAAAATTATTTTATAATCTAAAAACACAAAAATAAAAATAAAGTAAAGTGTAAAGTTTGAAAATTAACTACTCAAGTGAATCCTAATTAAAATGCAAATGTAAGACTACAAAAGTTAAACTAAACTAAATACAAAACTTTCAAAACTTTCAAAAGTAATCAAAAGTAAAATTATGAAAATTAAACAAAGTTTTTGTTGTGTCAGAAAGTTCAAATTTAAAAAAAGCATCATTCCCTTTTAAAATGAGTATATGGATTGTGAATAGATTGAAATCATTTGAAAATATATATAAAAAATGTTTTGTGTCAAATAAGAGCAATCCTATTATGCACCCTCTTCCGAGTGCTATAAAAAACATTGACTAATCCAAAGTTTGGTCCCTAATTCCTTGGTTAGGCTGGGAGGGTACCGGCAACCGGCTACCACTCTAGAGCTCCCACACTCTCTCACCTGAGGGCTAACAATCTCGTCTTAGTTTCCAATCAACTGGACCAAATTGGGGATTTTAATCTGTTACCTAAAAATCTTCTATTCTGCATCCAACAAAGTATATTTCCATATTTGTTTGCACTCAATCCCATGGATGAAAAACTCTCCCATGAAATCAAATGTGATTCTCTCTAAGTTGTAGAAATCATATCTCATTTTTGTAGAATAAGTTGTAGAAATCATATCTCATTTAAGAACATGTCTCTCAAAAAGTTTTAACATTTCAATTTGTTAGATCGAAAAATAAATGAAGATCAGAGTTCAAACAATCACAAACTATTAACAATTAAAATCGTAGAAAATATAATCTATTCTTCACAAAATCATATCTAAAAGTAGGCAGAAGGATAAAGAAGACCACTCAGAATTCATGAGAAGGATACCAAAAACATGGATTTCATATATAAAAACAAGTTTACAAAATAAAGGAAATAAATATATAACTTATCTTATAATCCTTCCCAAGAAAATCCTTAGAAGTTCTCTCTAAGACTTTATCTCTTTACAATCACTACCAATTCTCTCTTAAAAGTGTAATGAAGTAGAAATATCTCACCTTCCCTCTCCTCTTACAACCCTATAAGAAAATCTCCTCTTCTCTCTATCTCTAACTTTCGCCCACTTTCTCTTTCCTTGACGCCACACACACTTGACAAATGAGAAGTCTTCTCTTTTGCTTTGGGCTACCTCCTTTGAAAAAAAATTCAAAATTCCCTCTAAAAGTTAACTCTTTTGAATTTAAAAGTTGTTTCATTTGATCGAAGAGATATATCCCTTCATAAAAGAACCTTTCAAAGTGTCTATATGCATTGAATTACTCCAAGAGGTCTGTAGAACAAGTGTCCTTTTGAAATTTGCGTAAAAAATTGCCTCAAACTACCTTAATTTGAAAAAGTCGTCCCTAGTGCATCATGAGCCAGTTCTCTGGATTTTGGCGCATCATGCGCCGATCTGGCGAATCATCCGCCAGATTCCTAAAATTCACTGTTTTGGCTCCAAATTTCGTCTTTTTTGCCATTTTTTCTCTAAATGCCTAAAAATGATATACCTGCAGCAAAAATATTAAAATACTCTTATTTATAGTGCAATATCACCAAAAATAAGCTTAAAAAAGTACTTAAAATAGTATATTATTTTGGTGTATCAAAATCCCCAAAACTTAAATGTTACTTGTCCTAAAACGACACTTTTATTACATAAAAGCATATGACTTAGGATAGAGATTAACTTATAATTTCTATGCTTTAGTTCAATAAATAGAATAACAAAATTTAAGAAAAACCCTTTAATAACTTAGATTCAAATTCTAAGTCTAGGAATATTTAGTAATAAAATTTAAGATTTTTGAATTTCTATTCATATGAAGAAGAATTGTAATTTTGTCATATTAAGGTCATTTATAACATTCATATGCAAAAACACTTCATGAAAATTTTACTAGGAATGCTATTAATACTCCAATATAAGTTTAGAAAATGTAATAAAGCTCTTTTTTTAAGTTGATTCAAGTGAACCCAATTTTTTATTAGGTATCTCCACAAACTTCTCCTCACTTATATATATAGCCTCTTTCTTCTCTTCTTACATTAAACTCTAAAATTCTTAACACTTCAAAAATACAATTTTCTTTACCTTAAATAGAAAAACATAGTCTTATCATATCATATCAAATATCTTTAACTTTAGAATTGACCTTCATTATTCAAAACTATTTTCCTAAATTTACCACAAAATTTATAAATAGAAGAATAGTCATTTAAAGTTAAATCTTGATATTACAGGTCATGTTAAATTAAGTTTTTTTAAATATAATTAATTGAACACAAATAAAGTTTAGTTTACTTCTTTTCAAAATAATTTTTTCTTTCCCCCAAACTTAAGTATTTAATTGATTTTAAAAATATTTTTTGTATAAAATTTTGTAGGTGAAAGAAAATAATAAATACATGAAAATAAAAACTGACCTATAAATCTCTAGAGGATTTCTAACTATAAAAATGGGCTTTGGTATATGATACACCTAAAATATATCATTTTTAAACACATTTTCATACCTATTTTTGAGATATTATACTTTAATAGAAGATATTTTTGTGTTTTTCTTGCAAATACAGGTAAAAATGGTGAAAAGTGCTTAAAGGAGTGAAAAAGGATCAAATTTGGAGTGAAAAGGTGAAAAATGTGCAAAAGAGTTTTGGCACCTAAGAGCCAGATCCAGTGCTTAACCTCCGGTTAAATATAGAAGGCCGTGCCTAAGCACTAGAGGCCCCATGCTTAAGCACTAGTGGCAGTTATTGGGCTAGTAAATTCAGTTTCTACAAATTTTGAAGAGCTTTTTGAGGCACCCATTGGCTTAATAGGTGGTTAAAACCACCATGGACAAAAATTATCACGAAAGGATGTTTCTCTTGCGTAAATACATCGAATCAGCACATATTTTGAAGAGAAACCAAGACACCTTTTGGAAAATTATAAAAGAAAGAAGCGAGGACTTTGAAAAGAGTCCTAAAAAGGTTCGAAAAAGTGTGAGTCCTGAAAGTATTGGAAAGTTTTGAAAGTTCTCATTTGGGGAGTTAGTTCAGAGAGATTTTGAGGCACAACTTTTATTTTTATTTTATCCTTTTTTTATTTTATTTTGAGTGATTGTAAAGAGAAGAGAATCAAAGGAACTTCAATATTTTGGTGGAGGACTTGAGATAAGTTTTTATCTTTTTGTTGTGAGACTACTTTTGGTTTTAATTGAGACTTGTTGTTTGTTTGACAATGATTTCTTATTTTAAACTAAAATGTGGTTTTATTTTCTCCATGGATTCTGAGTAGTTTTCTTTATCTTTCATCTTAAAGTGATAAGTAATTAAGTTTTGGATAGAAGTTGTGGAAAGTATTGATCTTCAATGATGGAAGAAGTTGTGATGATTTAAATCCACGCACTTCGTTTACTTCTTGATTTGGCCGATCCAGATGTTAAAATTATTTGTGAGAACATGTAAGAACTGGGCTGGTATTGTCTCAGTCAACAATTGGAAAGAATCACATGAGATTGTATGAATGAGAATGTAGTTCATATGAATTAGTGCAAATAAATAGGGAAATATTCATTAAAAGAGTTAGAGGACTTTAAAGTGACAGGTTAAAGCCCCCAACTTGGTTTATTATTTTAGGTTCTGATATGAGAATGTTAGCCCCTAGGTGGAGGGAATTGAGGGAACTCTAGAGTGAGAGCTAATATCTTCTCTGCCTAGCCAGTCTTAAGAACTATTCAAACTTTAAATTAGTCAATGTTCTTTATAGCATCTCTAAAAAGGGTAAAGAATATTATTGCTCCTGTTTGACACAACATAATTTGTATACTTCCAAAACATAATTCCTATACTTATTACTAATTCATAATAAGAAGAAAGATATTTTCATATTTAGTGCTTTTCTTCTAAAAAACTCTAGTTATCTTTTTAACTTTTTAAATTATTATTGTAATATTAAAAATACCAAAAATATTTAAATTTTCATTACTGCAAAAATCATCTTTAGTTTAGATAATTATCTTTTTATTAGAAATAGAAAGTTTGTTGTTTAAGAAATAG
Organism: Phalaenopsis equestris; assembly: GCF_001263595.1. NCBI lineage: Eukaryota > Viridiplantae > Streptophyta > Magnoliopsida > Asparagales > Orchidaceae > Phalaenopsis > Phalaenopsis equestris. The sequence continues at coordinate 211,565 of NW_018235943.1, forward strand.
AAAGTTTAATAGAAAGTTTGTTGTTTAATAGTGCATATTGCGTATTCTCCCTGTGGGTTCAATATTCAGTCTTAATCAAAAAGTCCTATATTACTTAAAAATGGTACGTATACTTGCGTAGTATCCCAATATATATAAATTAATCATTAAATTCTTATTTTTCTTCAGGATCAAGTTTTTGGTTTTATTTCAAAGTAAGAAACTATAAGTGAAATATAGTTTGAATTATTATTGTACTGTGCATATTAGCTGTATCGAGGGATCAATATACTGTAGGTACTAAATGTAAAATTACATACAGGCTTTACAACGTTAAATAAAATATAATATATTATAAAGAACTTGCTGAGAATTAAAAACAGAAATTCAAAAACTGAAAAACTAAACTAAAAATACTAAAAATTAAACTAAAAATACTAAAAACTAAACTAAAAATACTAAAAATATAGAAAAAGTGAAAGTCTACGATTACTATTACTGACTCAGTTCGCACAGAATGAAAATGTTTTTACTACAACATTTTCCAATTAAAATTATATCACAATACACTCATAAATAACAAACAAACATCAAAACACACCAAAATAAACTCATAAAAATCAATTCTCAGCTACTTCCTCTTCATCATCAGAATCTTCTTCTTCTTCTTCTTGATCATGAACAGGAGCATAGGGAGTGAAACTGCGACAAGCAGGAAAGTCCACATTAGGTTCACCCCTAAGATGTCTTGCCATAGCATTTTTGAAATCATTATCATGTTGAACTCTCCTCTACTGATATTCATCATTATAAGCATTTCTTGCTCCTATCTCTCCCAACTAAGTTTGAATATTAACTATGTCTATTTGTTGAATCATTAATTGGTCTATAATACTTTCAAGTGATGTAGATCAAGAAGTAGATGCCCTTACAGCAGATGTAGAGGGTCTATCCCTTCTTCTGCTTCTAGATTAAATAAAATATTATACTCTTTGAATCATATGCCTCCAAATAAAATTCTGTGGCTGTAATCTTTCTTCATATACATGGGATTCTACTCCTGATTGTTCACATAGAGTAAAAATCAGGGCAGGGTATCCTAAACCACTAGCATTAGAACTACCAGATATACTTTGAACATGCTGAACTATAAGTGCATCAACATCTATTGCCTTCATGTTCTGAATGTAATAGTTTAGTATAGCTCTGTATTTTTGTCGGCACTATTTTTGGTGTGGGGTTTGCCCGTAAGAAGCCGTCGGTCATCGGAATTGAAATCCTGTTGCCAGCTTCGGAAGGATGTTTTTTTTTTTTAAATTTTAGTTTTGAAAAAGATGAAGTCAAACTGACCCCATAATTTTCATAGTTTAGATGAAAGAGCGCTTTACCTCAAATCCTGTATCTATCCCGAAGGATGAACACAAGAGTTGAGGGTGAGGCTATATCAAATAAACTAAAGAAAGTTATGACATCCGTTTGGTCTGCGAAACCAATGTATTGGCCGACAAGTTCCCCTATTTAATATAAGGAATTAAATAGGGTTTATATTATGCTGGGTTTGGGAAAAGCTTCCTATAAGGGCAAGCCCCTATAGTTAATTACATCATAGATACCTAAAGTTACCTAAGAATACTCTCGATAAAAATCAAGAAAAATTACCTTCAAGGAGTTCAAATGGTAAGGACATTTCAAAGATATCGGACCAAGAAGTGTGAAGGGGGATTGGTTCAAATTTGGAACATTTTGTTTTGGAGTCCA
>NW_018235943.1:213749-213976 GCF_001263595.1 Phalaenopsis equestris
GGTGACAAATGACTACCTCAGAGTCCTAAGACGAGTTTAGGGCTTATATTATACAATATGGTTGTACAAAGGCCTAAAAATATGTTTGAGGATTTATGTTGCACTAGGAAAACAACCTCGAATTCTTATGGCTTTGTTGTCTTAAAGTTAAGGAAGGATATGTTAGCGTAGATCCTCTTGCTGTTGAAGATGGCCGGGCTGCCCACCATGTAAACTCCAAGCTCCTC
>NW_018235943.1:215822-216069 GCF_001263595.1 Phalaenopsis equestris
AAAAATGTGCATTTTCAAGGAAAATTCTAAAATATGATCAGGACAATTCCTAATCACTTGAAATTTTTATGTGAGCTAGCCCTAGACTAGAAAGTCATTTGGCCAAAATTTCATAACTTTTTTGAATTTTCGGTGATTTATTAAAATTGATTGATGTTTTGGGGACTTTAATAAAAATAAAATATTTTAAGTGTTGAAAAATATGTTTTATATTTTTTGGAAAATCTCTCTGAGGTCAGAGAACCCA
>NW_018235943.1:216226-217246 GCF_001263595.1 Phalaenopsis equestris
AAAAATATTCCAATGATTCCTAAGTGTTTAGGAAATAATTTGGAACATTTACATGAGTTTAACATTTTATGATTTTTTTATTATTTTTTAATTATTAAAAATTATTAAAAATAACGTAAAAATCAAGTTTTTATTTTAAATAGATTTTTATTTTAATTAAATCCCCTGATATCAGAGAACTCAAAAAACTAAGTTTCAAAATTTTTGGAGTTATATTTTGATTTTTAAAAATCATTTAAGTTTCAAATTTGATGGACATTTTTAAAAATCAATTAAAAATATTAAATGATCTCCAAATGACTTGAAATTTTTATGGTGAGTTTTCTGACTCATGAGCCACAGTGACGAATAAAAATCAAGTGATTTTAATCTCTGTGTGCTTCAAATTAAATGTTTTAAGCAAACTAAGGTTTGTTTTGATGTTTTGATTCTTAAAAGTTATGAAATTATTTCCTAAGACTATTCTGGCTATAGGGAACCTACATGAATTTTTGTAGAATCTACATGAATTTTTGTAGAATTTTATAATTATTTGAATAGAAAATGCATAAAAATTTAGAAAATTAAGATCTCTGTCTAGAGATTCCTATGTCTTTGGAAAAATGCTCAAATTGTGCACCTAGATAGAGGCTACAACATATAAAAATTTGGGGTCACCTAGACAGAGGCTACAATATATAAAAATTTGGGGTCAAGGTGATAATCTAATATGAATGGGAGAATTGAAAACCCCTAACACTAATTGATTTTTATAAAATTAAATTTGCATCAAATTAATGTGAAAATAATTCCACATGATCCTCCTCCATTCACTGAGCAAGAGGGTATTTTTATTTGATTTTTATAAATTTTCTATGCAAAGATATGGATTTTTGAAGTTTAGGGGTATTTTCTGAATTTATTAAATACCCTTATTTATTTATTCAAACCGTGGGCTGACTGGATCATTAGATCCGTTGAACAGCCACGTGGCGCTGCTATTCGATGCTGCCTTCAGAGTCAGCTGCCACGCACCCCGCC
>NW_018235943.1:218637-219075 GCF_001263595.1 Phalaenopsis equestris
ACTTTCATGAATGGTGAAAGTCATTTTGAGGTCAATTGGTTAATCAATTTGGTGGATTTTTTATTTTTGACCCATTTTAAGCTTGTTGGGCTAAGTTTGGGTCAAACTTGGGCTAGCCATGAACTAAGTCCAAATTGATTGTTCTATTTGGTGTAAAACATCATGATGAACAACTTTCATGAAGGATGCAAATTATTTTGAAGTTGATTTAATTGTGAATTTGGATGGATTTTGATGGGTTTTGGATTTAGACGGTTAGGTTTGAAGTTTGTCCTGGTTTCGGATAGGAATTCAAACTCAAAATTTGATTTCTGTGGTGGAATTGAGAGAGGGAAATAGATTGTAATGTGCTAAGGAACTCTTAGAGAAGCTCTCTGAGGAGTTTGGGAGGCCTTGGTGAAAAATTTTTCTTACTTCCCTATTCATGGCCGTGAGGGA
>NW_018235943.1:220606-235621 GCF_001263595.1 Phalaenopsis equestris
TTCCCTCATAATGATCTTACCTACTAAGTGCTAGAGGTTAGGACCAATATGTGGAACTTCAAGTTGAGTAAATAGAAGAGTTTTGAGTTTCTAATGGTGAGGGTACCTTTTCTAGTTTTCTAAGACTAGTCAGTAGGAAAGTCCTATGGCTAAACCTAGGCTACTAAAAAAATTTCCTAGACCCCAACCAAAAGTGAGGTCAACAAATGGACCCCCAATCGGTGTGGTGTGCTGGGCGAGCACACCGCACGTATTGGCGTTGACCGACAAGATCAACAAGACCAATATAGATTTCTAGGTCATCAGACCTAGAAAGAAGTGTGAATTTGTGTCTGTTAATTAGTAGACCAATATAGATTTCTAGGTCATCAGACCTAGAAAGAAGTGTGAATTTGTGTCTGCTAACATCCTTGTGACTAGTAATTAGTAGAATTTTTCAGACCCAGATGTGACTTAACTGCTCGACAACCTGTGGGTCTAGTGACAGCATAATCGGTAGTAACAATGGTGGTATTAACTCTGCTTCCTAAGCAAAACCAGACGGGAATGCGAGCAGGCAAAGCTTCAGTTGATTTCTGATATTGTCTAGTAGATTTGACGTCTCTTAGAAATTTTTTCTTCATTTCTGGGGATACTGCACATCCCACTCGTTTGAGTAACTCACCAACTGAACAACCTTCTTCGCAGCTAGTCTCTGGAAAATTGTATTCACTTGGGTGATAGGAGCAGGTTTCTTCCTCTCCCCATCATGTCAATGAGGTGATGATAAAGTAGCGGTGATCTTCTGGATACTTTCGTACCCATTTGTATCCATTAAGGGATGGAACCTACTCCCTTGCAGAAGTGAATAGGTTTCCATTAATTCTGACTCCTCCTAATGAGGAACGTTATCAACAGGTACTTCCTTAGAAATCTGGGCTTCAGCAGCCCTCTGAACCTTTCGGCTGCAGTTTCTCCTTTGGGTTCGAGTTAAAGGTGCAGTCCTTGAACTTGATCCAATTTCAAATACTGATGGCAGGTCAACAAATCTTTCAGTCCAATCTTCAATGATCATAACTTCTTTTCCCTTAGCAGAAATGGGAATAGCAGGCTTAGTAGGTGTCATGGTGGTAGTATTCTTGACTTTCTAGTAAGAAGGGAAATCCTAAGGGCAGTTTAGGTTAAACTCAATAGACGGTTTCTGAATCTCTGGAGTACGCTGCCTCCTCCTCCAACGGGGCTTTCCCTAGTATAACCTCGAGTTCATCAAATCCTCCTCCAAACTTGATGGTGGGGGTGACATTGCAAGCACTGTGGCTCATCGACAGGTTGCACGAGAAAGTGAGCATTGAGAATGTCATTCCAAAAACTTCAAAAAAAAAAGAGAAAGAAAGCTCTTGGGTAAGTTATTTGGCCAATACCTCGTAATCTTAGTGCGAGCACTACAAATTAACAGAGGTTGATCTGTAGATAGAGTAAGTCTTTATTTAGTTTTTGGAGATTTTAAGATTTTAATAAAAATAGTTTGAAATTAGAAAGATTTAATTAATATAAGAAAAATTAAAGAGCAAGCGCAACATGACACAATTTGATTTAGTTTACAAAATAGCAAATCAAACTTGAAAGGGAAAAACTATTGTGGGACCAACTTTACAACGCACAATGCCCTGGTGGAACTAGTCCGCCAACATAATTATTGGGGGTCCGAACCCACTCTAAGATTAAAAAGTCCCTAATGGCCTCTTGAACCTTCTTGTTCAAAGGTGATTGAACAAACAGTCCTAAAGTCCAAAAGAGTTGATCGTACTTACCTAAGCAAGAAATGGGTGAAGCATGGCAAATGAAGAAGGGTAATCGGGTTCATGGGGGAAATGAACATATTACCCATGCATGAAGGTAATATTTCTTGATTAATATGGAGAGAGAAGCAATTCCCAAGCGGAGTCGCCAGAAGCTGGTCAGCGCTAAAAAGTTAAGGAGATGCCCGTTGAAAGCTTTCGGTCGCCAGAATCGGAATCCCTTCGCCCACTTTGGAAGGCATTTATTTTACATATATATATATATACATATATATATAAACTGATCCTAAATCTTTCATAGTTCAAATGAAATAGCACCTTAAGCTATGTATCTATCCTAAAAGATAAACACAAGACTTGGGGGTGAGGCTCGATCAAATAAATTAAGAAATACATGACATCCTTTTGGTCTGCGAAAACCATTTTATTTATAAGCTGACAAATTTCCCTATTTAATACAGATAATTAGATGGGGTTTATATTAAGCTCGTTCAGAAAAAATTATTATAAGGGGAAGCCCCTATTATTAATTACATCTTAAATGACCGAAGTCACTCAAGAAAACTCTCGATAAAAATCAAGGAATATTATCTTCAAAGAGGTCAAAAGGATATGTCCTTTCAACGAGTTCAGACAAAGAGGTGTGTAAGGGAAATAACTCAAATTTGGATTATTTATTGTAGAATCCAAAGGAGGAAGAACTAGAGGATGGCACAGACCCAGAGGAGAACCTCGGTGACTTCCCAAACTACCCTATTGTTTGGCTTCAGTTTAGAGAAGAAATATTTAAATGTTTCATCTTGACAATTTTATTATTTAGGACTTATATTTGTGTGACACAGTCATACAAATGACTTTACAAAAAATCTGGAAGATGTGAGGATTTTGGTCGTAACTAACGATAACCTTAGAGTCCTAAAATAAATTAGGGCTTATATTGTATGACAGAGCTATACAAAGGTCTAAGGAAAAGTTGAGGATTTATATTGCATAAGCAAACAACCTCAAAGTACTATGGCTTGGTTATTTAATTCTTGAGAAAGAGTGGTTTAGCTGATGTAGACATGTTCTGTTGTTGAAGATGGTCGTGTAACACATAATGCTAGCTCCAAGCTCCTTATTGAGGCAAGTTTAGGTTTTTTAATGTTTCAAATCATAATGTCAAATGAGATATCCCTAAAGGTAATGGTTATTTAAATATTATGGGGCATATTATAGTTGATTAGAGCAACACAGGTTAGGATCCCAACACAGGTTAGGATCCCACGGAGCAACATCGGTTAGGATCTCACGGTTTTCTTGTTCCGGAACCACTATTTTCTTTTGAATTTACTTAGTCCAAATGAGTTTTTAAGCTTATTTATATTACTAAATACAACTTAATGAGTTCCATACTTTCATTTAGATCGTGGGAAATCTCATTAGCAACCATAGGTTACCTCCTCTGAGGGATTCCCAATCATCCAATAGAGACGTTTCATTTTAGTTGCAATTTTTATTTTGTGATGTTTGTGATTAAATTTTTGAGTTATCTTACATTTTGAATTTAAAAGCGTATCTGCCGATTCTTCTCATTCTCCCATTTGAAAGGTTAGTACTTGCAAGGCATGTATATAATTTTCCAGGGAATTTAAATTATAGGAGTAGATGAAGGTTTAGCTACCAAATCCCAAGTTATGACTTTATTGAATCTTAAAAGATCTCAGCCAATGGTTTTAGAAACAAAATATGGAAAGTCCAATTTGCTCTTCAGAATGTCCAATAGATTTCAAAATGCTCGAGGCATGAACCTCGACCACATTGACGACTTCTTAAAATATTCTAAGTTTATTTTGGACTTATCATATTGTTCCATTAATCATTCGAGCTTGATAAGTGAGTACCCTATTGCTTAGTGAAACTTGACAATTTAATTATCCCGAGGATAGGATACCTAATTAATCAATTGATGTTTCGATGTTTCATTTAAAGTTTCATTTAAAAGTTATGTGAGTGGGTACCCTTAAAACAAGTTTAAGTCATTTAAGATTGTGGTGCTCACAGTTAAGGTCAGCTTATTATGTTTAAAGATGTTAATTTACAATCATGTTATCTTCTAAATCCAATCAATTGACTGTAGATATCGAGCCTATGTCACTTCTAAGTGTTTAAAAATTATGATAGGTCGAATGGTGATTATCAAAATTTTGATTTAAGTTATATGTATTCTAAACACATCTGAGACAATTCATATCATATCTGCTGCTCTAGCACATTACAAAAAGTTTCATGAAGCATCTATCTATCTGTCCTCTGTGGCGAGTTCCTGATCAAGTTAACCTACTAAGCCAAGTTCCAAGATAAAACTTCTTTTCACATGTACTTAGAGATGCAACCATCTAATAGCTCATACGGAAGCAACTCTTCAAATTCTGTGGTTGGACGGAATCCATGCAGTATTTTACTATCATCCATTCTTCTCAAAATCACAGAAACTCTGTGGTTTCATACTCTTAGGATGTAGTTCTTTGCCATATCTGCCCCATTTTCCTTTAAAATTAATACTGAACCCATTGGTAGTGAAATCTCGTCCTCTGAATTCTTTAGGTTCAACAATATTAATTTCTTTTCCAAGCAAAATGTTACTTCAGCTCATGAAGGACACCATGCAAAAGGGCCTTACAACATAATGGTGATCGACATGCGAAGTAAAACAGTCTCCTTCATCATAAATGTTGATTATACAACTATTTAGAATGTAGTCTACTGGTAATATGCTCTGCCTGACCATTCTTTTAATCATTATTTTTATCTCAAAAGGCAGAGGATCCACCTCATCATATCTCAAGATACATGGGGGTTCCCTAGCCTATCTTTGATAAAGTTGTAGCAACAACCACACTGAATGGTTATCTGCCCTTCCCGCGCATCCATTTCTGCAGCTTTGAGTAAGTTTTATTTTTTAACAGGCCGGCTTGACCTCGGTCCCTTATATCAAATACACTATCAAGAATCATTCTTTCATTATTTTCAGAGAAAACTCTTGTATATAGTTCTAGGCCTTCCAGAATGTTAATAAACTTCCCTTAGCTTTCTTCATAGAATTTAAATTCACTTTTCATGAATCTATTCATTATTTCTGGTTCTATCGTAGAAATCCACTTAGATCGTTGGGGCGGCTCCCTCATCTTAATGTTTGTATGAAATCATACTTGTCCTGGCTCTATATGTAGTGGAATATATGACTCCATATCTAGGTACGCTGCCTCCTAGCACTTGTGTTGGTGGACTTATATTCTTCAAAGCTACAGTAGTGCCCCAAATGGAGTACATTACACTTTGGGCACTCCACGAGCATTCTTCCTATCTATGCTTGTGTTGGAATTTCAACATTGCACATCGGGCAACCCTTACAAAGTTCATCTGGAATTTTTGGTTGTCTGCTCTGCAACAAACTCGGACTAATCCCGCGTGACAGGCGGACTGGTAGAAGTTTCCCTCATGCATGGGTCATTAATTCTTCCCTCAGGAATCGGGGTAAGTGTCACTTCTACTTCTTGTATACATGTTTTCTCATAACGTAAAAAAGCTTTATTCTTGCGGCAATTAGCATTACGGTGTTGTGTTCTTCTGAGTGGTGCGTTTGGCACACTTTCTTCATCAACACCGACTAAATTCCCCGTTGGTGCAGTTATCATGGACGGTAGATAATTGGTTCCTTCCAATGGATCTTATTGTATCACTACTTTCTTCCTCTTTAGTGAGGAGTATTCTTTGGTACCAATCCTTAGCAGTGATGGTAATCCTTCTTTCTCCCGGCGATTGACCTGACTGAAGTCCATTAGGGACCCTCGTAGTGCACGTTGACCTGACCGAAGTCCAAGTCAAAGTCTACGAGGCCACCTTAAGATGAACTTTCCTCATTCAATGCTAGATTCAAGCCATCTCTAAAAGCTAAAATCAACTTTCATCTTGATATTTTTCTGCAGAAGACAAAAAAGCATCAGTGCGCTCAAGTTCAGCACGAACAAGAACAACAACGAAATATCTTAAACAAAATTTTCAATTTATACAGTTCTAAATTTTATTTATTCAATTTAATTTAATTTAATGAAATTTTTAAATTAAAAAACAAAAGGAGGAAATTAAAGTGAGAAAATTCAAAAATTTTCATTTTATTAAGGTTAATTTTATTACAAAACTTTGGACCAAGTCACAGACACTTGGCCAAATAAATAACCCCAGAACAAGCAACATTTTCAAAAATTCATTTCAAGCAATGTCATGTTGTGTAGTAAATCTTCAAATATCGTCCATTAACTGACAAAATATGACTTTCACCTCAGAAATCCACCAGTTGGTAAAATCCTCCTTAATAGACCATCTCTATGACAAACGATCCCTCCCAAGTTAGTTCAATTTTTTTTGTGGTGTGTAAGAATAGGTCTTTTAAGAATAAAAACTAGATCACCAACTTTAAATGCCCTCAGGCAATCCAATTTGTCATGAGCCTACATCATCCTCACTTGGCAGAACTCCAAATTATTTGGTGCTTCTAGTTGTTTTCCCTAAAAAATTTACAATTCTTCAAGTCTGAGTTTTGTACTTTCTTCTATTGTAATCTGATTGGTGACGGTGACTCTAAGTGATGGTTTCTAGACTTCTAATGGAGATATACCTTAGACCCATACATAAGTGAATAGAGTGTACATTGAGTGGGAGTCATAAACGTTGTTCGGTAGGCCCACAAAGCTTCTAACAGTTTATCATGCCATCCTCATTTGTTTTCATCCAACGTCTTTCTTAAGATTTTTACGAGTGTCTTATTGAAGGCCTCGGTCAGGTCGTTTGCTTTTGTATAGTAGATCAAAGAGTATCTTCAGTCTATACCATGTCTTTTGATGAAGTAGTTGATCTTTGTGCTATTGAAGGATGTTCAATTATCAAAAATCATTTTGCTTAGTACACCAAAATGGTAGACAATCTGATTCTTGAAAAATTCCAGAACATACTATGTTGTAACCTCTCGTAATAACACTGCTTCTGCTCACTTGGAGAAGTAATCCGTAGATACAAGAATAAATCAGTGTCTCTTAAAAAATGGAGGTTCTATTGGACCTATTATGTTCGTGCCCGTGCCCCAACACTTAAATGGCCACGAAGCGAGGATTGGGTGCAGTACATTCGAAGGTTGGTGTAAGAACACCCCATGCACTTGACAAAGGTGATACCTTATGGATGTATCATGCAATCGAATGTCATTGCTGGCCAATAATATCCAAGTCTTTTAATCTTTATTTTCATCTTTGGCCCTGACTGGTGAGCTCCAAACAATCTGACGTGTACTTCTTTAATAATATTTTGTGCTTCTGTTCTGCTCAGACATCTCAGCCACATCTAATCAAATGATCTTATGTAGAGGACATCACCTACTTGAGCATATGACATAGCTCTCTTAGTGATGTGATATGCCTCAAAATTGTCCTCTGGTAGCTTTCAAGTTTTCAAATATTCTATTAGTGGCTTACGCTAATCTTCATTAATGTAAGCAACTACAATCATCATTCCTTCTTCTTTTTCAAGCTTGTGTAGATTGTCGAGGTTGATATAAGACAAAACCTGATATCCTTGTACTCTAATTTCAATGGAATATTTCAGTGGACATGCCAGTTCCTTAGCAAGTTTTGCTAGAGCGCCAGCATGTGCATTATCTCCTTGAGGACTCTGGTATAGAGTCACAATAGGGATCTGTTCTAGCAGCTTCATCATGTAACGATGGTATTATGCTAGCCTTGGCTTCAAAGTATTATAGTGTCATACAACTTGTTGGATGATGAGTTATGAGTCGCCATAGAAGAAAATGTTTGTTATATCCATTGAGATTGCAAGCTATAACCTGGTGATCAATGATTCATATGCTGCTTCATTATTTGTACATGACGCTATGAGGTGATAAGAGAATCTTAACGTACCTTGATCTGGCGTGATGGAAATCAGACCAATTCTTGCTTTTCCTTGTATAACTATCTATAATTCTATGTCCTTTATGGCTGATAAAGCCCCATCAAAGCACATTTCCCACTGTATGGCACTGGATGGTTCTATTTACAGTATTTGTTCATCTGGTAGCTCATCATTGAGAGGGGACCCAGCTGGAAGTGGGTGTGCTATGAGCAAATATGTTAAAATTTGTCCCTTTATAGCGTGAAGGGGAATAAAAGTTATATCAAATTGCAATAAAATCATCGACCACCTTGCTAAATGTCCGAAAAGTGTTGGTCGGGTCATGAAATACTGCAATGAATTAAATTTTGAAATAAGGGTAATTTTATGAGAATGCATGTAATGCCTAAGCTTTGGCTGTGAAAATTAAAGCTAAACAATGCTTCTCTATAAGCAGATAGTATTATATGATGACTCAAGTATAAGAGTGTGTTTTCCTTAACCTTGTCATTCTCTTGAGCCAATAAGGCTCCCAGATAGTTGTTTAAGGTCACGATATAAAGTATCAAAGGTTTTCTTGGGATAGTGGCTGCCAAAATAGGAGGTGTCATTAACTATTGCTTAACATCCTCAAAGGCCCATTAGTATTTCTCTTCCCAAACAAATTTGGCATCCTTCTTAATTAATGTCGAGAAGAGCTGATACCTGAATGAGAGATTAGAAATAAAGCATCCCAGATATAAAAACTTTCCTTGGAAGGAACATAGTTGCTTCAAGGTTTTGGGAGGAGGCATTTCGAAGATATTCTTAATCTTATCAGAGTTGATCTCAATTCCCCAATCACGAACAACGAATACTAGAAATTTTTCGAGGTGACGCTGAAGGGAAACATTAAGGGATTCATCTTGAGATTGTATTGTCGTAATCGCTAGAAGACGATCCTCAAATTGTTCAAATGATCTATTTTCTATTTACTTTTGATGACCAGATCATCCACATAGCATACCACTTGGTTGTGAATGAGGTCATCAAAGATCTTCATCATAGCTCTTTGATAAGTTGCGCTAACGTTCTTCAACCCAAATGACATTAATATGTAGCAGAAGATCCCGATCAGCATTCTGAATGTTGTAAGCACTGCATCCTCTAGAGCCATCATGACTTGGTTGTATCTTGACAATCCATCCATGAAAGACAAAATCTCATGTGTCGATGCGATGTCCACCATTAATTTTGGTATCGATAGCCGAAACTCATCTTTTCAACACACTTTATTTAAATCTTTTAAGTCGACACAAATACAGATTTATCCATTATTTTTCTTAAATGGTACAATGTTGTATAACCATGTGGGGGTATTGCTCTTCTCTAACAAAATTAGCATCTATTAACTTATTTACCTCAGCAATGACTTATTGCTCTATCTCGAGACACATCATTCTTGGAGCTTGTTTTATTGGGGTCGTATCTTTGTCCACCCTGACAATATGAACTGCAACCTTTGCTGATAGTCTTGACATTTCATCATAGCTCCATGCGAAGCAATTTTTAAATTCTGACAATAACTTTATCAGTTCTATGGATTCTTCCTCATTGAGTAGATAACTTATAAAGATGGGTCGGTGCTACTCCTCAGTCCTGATGTTTATTTCTTTCAATTCATCAATTGCTGACTTAATGTCTTCTTCAAATTCTGGTGGGTTATCATCTATCAACTGATTCTCAGAGTCTTCCTCTATATGGAGGCAATCCTCTTCCAATCCGCTTGTAGCAACCATGCAAAATGCTGAGTCATTGACTGGTCCTATAGCACCAAATCGAGACCTTCTTTCGAATTAAGAGTTTGACTTTTAACATTCCACAGTTTCTCAAAAAGTTGTAGTTTATCCTTTAGCATTTGCTTTGGCACATATCCCTGTTGAATTAACTTTTGTACACAAGGAGAAAAGTTACCAAAAAGTAGTTCCATTAATTCATTAGAATCCTCTTCTAAATTTACATGATTTTCAGAATTAGTAGAAGGGCAAGCATGATAAAACTTGATCGGTTTTGAATCAACGCTATGGACTTCCTTCAACTCTAAACTCTCAACCTTTTGAGGATGGATTGGAGTAAGGCTCATGGAATTTACATAATGGTTGATCCAATCATACATCGACTCATATTCATTTTTCTTCACATCTTTCATGGAAATCTCAAACTAAGGTTTCTTCTTTCTTATCATCATCATTTCTTCCTCGGAGCTTTCTTCATCAGAACTTTCTTCCATGTCGATGTTTATGGTCGGCCTAGTCTGTTCAACAATCGTGATGGTTCTTCCTCGTCCACGTCCCCGGCCTCGATCTCGAGTGTATGGGCTGAAAGAACCTCTACCAACTCGTTGTAAGGAAATAGTAGCAGATCATTGAAGCGGAGTTGAATGGCCTTTCTTTTGTGATTTTTTAGAGTCTTTGATTTTACTCACACAATTTCACGGGAAAAGAATTCTTTCTTTGGAGGAGCGCAGTAGGCGACGTCTTCGTGGATGCTTACCTCATGAACTGAAAATGGTTGTAAATCCCCTTACATGTAATATTCTTATCCTTCTTTGAAGTACTTGATGTACTGGTGTAATGATTATGTAACCATATTATGCTAGTGAATCCATGGTCTTCTAAGTAAAGCATTGAAAGAGGTCTCTACATCGATGAGATGGACATTTGCCGTTGTTACTAGTTCTCCAACTTTCATTAACAGTGTAATCGATCCAAGGGCTCTTTTTCCCTTCTCGTTAAATCCTCTTAATATCATTTTATCAGCTATTAACTCTTGAGCCTCAATGTCCAAATATGCCAATGTCCGTATATGCATTAAGTTAAGTGACACTCCTGAATTTTCCAAAACTCTGGACAATGCAAATCTGCCAATATTAACAGAGATGTAGACCAGTTGGTTATTGTGGGTGGTGCGAGCAACAAGTCTTCATCTATAAAGTTTATCCCATCCGAGGATGTGCTGGCCAACTGGACTAAGCAAATCTCTAGTTCAAGCAAAGCTGTAACCAGATACTCTCTCATCTTCTTTGATAGAACTAGAGCGTCGATGCTTAATTTGGCTGAAAACTTCCTAAGATGAGCTAGAACACTATAATCCACTTTGCATAATCCTCTGATCATTACTTGGTTATGTGTCTCTTCCACTGACGGAGGTGGAGGTAGCCCTTCTCAAGTGACTATTTGTTTTCCTTTATCAACTGGAGTTGTTCTCGAGGGTAATACTTTTCAACTTCTTAGATTTATTTCTGTGATCTCTTCTTCTTGAGATTTTATAGGAAAAACTTATGGTCTCTCTTCCTCATCAGAAAGATCCAAATTGATGGTGAGTGGTGTACCATGGTACTCGAGGACTGGTTCCTCACTCGTGGCGCTATCGTAACCGGTGTTGTTGATATCTTCTTCATTGTCGTTAACGGGTTTATCGGACTTAAATAAGATTTTAGGATCAGTTTGGGAATCAAGATCAGAGTAAGATTGACAAAAGTCAGTTATGTTATCAATAAGAATAGTCAGAACATAGCCAAAATCATAAACATTATATTCATAATACCCTGATGGGGAAAAAGATAATCATTCATGGTTTGAGGTTCAAGGATTTTCTACCCCGAATCCAAGATAACAAATATAACAGAGGCAGTCTCTATCCTACCGCCTCTGCTATCGGTCTTCATGATGTCATTCTTCTCCTTCTCCAGTTACAGTGACTTCTCTTGTGAAATCTCTAACTTGGGTTGGGTGGGTTGTAGACTCTGAATGACTCCTTGCATTGAAGCAGTTTGACTCTAATTCGGTATATTTTTGGATGACTTGCTCCAAAATATGTTCAATCCATCTTTCTTTGAATACGGACCTATCAGAGTGATTGGCTTGGCCGAAATCATATTTACAGAACCTCTTTCATGTTCTTTGAAATATTCTTTCAGGATGGTTATATTTCCTTCTTTAAAATTTCTCTCAAATCAACCTTTGAAAATGAAGTAGCCCTCTATTATATGTCCCAACCTCCTATTTTAGGGGCAGAAATTTGGATAGTATTTCTTGTCAACTTCTTCTGGCTTTTTTTTTTTGGGCAATCTAAACTCGGGCTTCTTCATTAAGTTTCTAAACATCTTTGGCACAACCTCATCTTTGAAAGAATACACTATCTTCTTTCATTCTGAAAGAGTCAGACCCCATCTACCCTCTGCTTGGTGCAGTCCTTCCTAGTGTGACTGTTGGCTAGACTGGACATACTGTTGTCTCTATTGCTATTGAGCATGTTGCAACAACTACTGGGAACTTTGATGAGAATGCTCTGCATGAATCTTTATCAGCTACTTTCCTTTATCAACTATTTTCATTGTTTCATACTTCTTCTCGGATACTCCTGTTATCTTGGACTTTTCTGACTTTTTTTGGGAATCCATTTGTTTAACTTCCTTTTATAAATTGTTAGCCTTTCTTAACAACTTCTGAAAGGACTTGATGGCGAGTCCCTTAAGCTTGAAGGCTACTAGCCCATTGATGATTTTGAGTAGAATCTAAATCGTATGATGTTCTTGTAGTTGAGGCTCACATTTCATGCTTAGGTTTCTCCACCTCAAGATATAATCCACCGGGTCCTCGTTGGGCTTTTGCCTTTCCACTACGAGATCTCCAATATAAACATGATGTGCTCAAGAAAATCTCTTCACGATCAAACATTCTAACTCAGCAAATGTCTTGACTGATCCATTGGGCACTCGACTGGCTGCTGAAAAAATGTCAGAAGAGTAAGGCTTCATTACCTCCGGTGTTACCACAACTGGTTCAAAAATGTGCTACATGCTATTTGAGGTTTCTGGTCCCATCAAACATCTTAAAAATTGGTGACACAGAACCTTATGGTAGGGCATGACATTGAACAACTCGAGGTAAGGTCCACCCTTTGAAATTAATGCACCACCCACAGATTGGGTAAGGCCTCCCAAACATGTTGTTCAACCAACTACTTAATATCTTTTTTTGGTATTACACTTGATGGAGAATCCTTCTTTTGTTGATCATCCTTATTGGTGGAGGCAACTTCTCTCCTTTCATCGATAATGTGAACTATCTCTAGTTGGTTGACTTCCAGAGAAGCTAACTTATGTGACTTGAATTGTCCATGAACTATTCTCATGGCAGCCATGGTGGTGGCCATATTTTCCATTCTCCTCACCAGCTGGCCGATTTGTTCACCTCTCAGTAGAACAACTCTGTGAAAATTATCCACGATGTTCCCTTCAATAAGAGGTTGACCATTACGTGCAACTATAGCGGCTTTAGTCTCGATGACATGAATATCCATAAGGTCTTCATTGAGATAATCATTAAAATCAAAATATTCATTGTCATCAACGACCACTCCATGCTCTTTGGCTAACTAAGAAATCTCTGCCCTGAGCTTTTTAACTTTCTATTCAATTATAACTTCTTGAACCATTTTGAGATCTGGAGGACTTTCCTGAACATCCACTGCTTGTTCATCAAACTTGGTAGCAATAGTTGCAACATTGTCGGATACTTTGGACCTTTTCTTCATTCCACATTCTTTCCCAATCATTAAACCATTACTCAGACCATCTTCTTCAACGGTGATGTCTTGAGACGGGTGATACGCCTAAAATATATACTGCTTTTAGACATATTTTTATACCTATTTTTAACATATTGCGCTTTAATGGAAGGTATTTTTGTGTTTTTCTTACAGGTACAGGTAAAAAGGTGAAAAATGCTTAAAGGAGTGAAAAAGAATCAAATTTGGGTGAAAAATGCTTAAAGGTGCTTAAAGGAGTGAAAAAGAATCAAATTTGGAGCAAATAGGTGAAAAATGTGCAAAAGTGTTTTGGCGCCTAAGCGCCAGATCTTTTTTTGAGGAACTTATTGGCTAAATAGGTAGTTACAACCACCATTGACAAAAATTATTGTGAAAGGATGCATCTCTTTAGGAAATACATTGAATCAAGACACATTTTGAAGAGATACAAATGCACCTTTTGGAGAATTATAAAAGAAAGAAGTTTGGGACATTGAAGGAGGTCATGAAAGTATTGGAAAAGTTTTGAAAGTTCAAAGTTGGGGAAGTAGTTGGAGAGATTTTCAGGCACCACATATTTATCATTTTTTTTTATTTCTAGTTTTATATTGAGAGTGTTGTACAGGAGAAGAGATTCAAAGGAACTTCAAGAGGTTGATGGAGGACTTAAGATAAGGTTTTATCTTTTGTCTTAGACTACTTTTGGTTTTAAATCTAGACTTTTTGTTGGTTTGACAATGATTTCTTCTTTTGAACTAAAGTGTGGTTTTGTTTTATCCATGGATTCTGAGCTCCATGAATTCTTAGTAGTTTTCTTTATCTTTCTTCTTAAAATGATAAGTAATTAAGTGTTGGATAAAAGTTATGGAAAGTATTGATCTTTATTGTTGGCAGAAGTTGTGATGATTTAAATTCATGTACTTCATTTACTTCTTGATTTGGTCAATCTAAATGTTAAAATTTTTTGTGAGAACATGTAAGAACTGGGATAGTATTGTCTCAGTCAACAATTGGAAAAAATCACATGAGGTCATTCACATGAGGTTGTATGAATGAGAATGTAGTTCATATGATTGAGTGCAAAGAAATAGGGAAATATTCATTAAAGGGTGTAAACTTATTGGACTTTAAAGTGACAAGTTAAAGCCCCCAACTTGGTTTATTATTTTAGGTTCTGATACGAGATCTTAGCCCTTAGGTGGAGGGAATCGAGGGAACTCTAGAGTGAGAGCTAGTATGTTCCCTGCCTAGCTGGTCTTCAGAACAATTCAATTCAAACTTTAAACTTTAAATTAGCCAATGTTCTTTATAACATCTCTAGTAAGGGTAAAGAATATTATTGCTCCTATTTGGCACAACACAATATGCATACATCCACAATAGAGTTCCAATACTTATTACCGATTCATGATAAGGAGAAAGTAGTTTCATATTTAGTGCTTTTCTTCTACAAAAACTCAAGTTATCTCTTTATGATTGCACTGTTTTTGTCAAAATATTAAAATTACCAAAAATATTTAAACTTTCTTTACTCCAAAAATGTATTTAGTTCAAATAATTATATTTTTAAAAATAGAAAGTTTTCCAAAAAGTGCATATTGCATATCTTCCCTGTGGGTTTGACATTCAGGTCTTAATAAAAAATTGATATATTACTTGATAACGATATGTATACTTGTGTAGTATCCCAATATAAATTAAAAGTTAAACTCTTATTTTTCTTTAGATTTTTCTTTTTGGTTTT
>NW_018235943.1:235785-241767 GCF_001263595.1 Phalaenopsis equestris
AAATTTCTATTTTTAGAAAGTCTTATTTAAACATTAAGTTATTGTATTTGTGTGTTTAGTTGTTTAGTTTTATTTTATTTTACGTTAGTGTATGCGTAGTTCAGGTTCTGAAGGACTAGTGCCCTACTATTTTAAACTAGAGAGAACTGTTGGAAAAATCAGAAAAACCAAAAAATTAAAAATCTTGAAAAATCCAAAAAATTACAGAAATGACAAACCAAAATCAGCAAAATGCTGAAATTTATCAAGAGTTTAGACCTTTAAGAGATTATGCCAACCCTACTGTAGATGAACTTCATTATAGTGGCTAATTCATTTGAGCTTAAACCTGCTATTATCCAAACAATATCAAATATTAAGAGATTGTGCCAATCCAAATTTACATCTTGTCAATTTTCTAGAATTGTATGCTACATTTAAATATGATGGTGTATCAGATGATGCCATAAGACTTAGGTTATTTCTTTTCTCACTGAGGGATATAGCTAAGATATGGTTGAATTTGTTAGCACCTGAATCTATCAGAACTTGGGGTGATTTAGCACAAAAATTCCTTGCTAAATATTTTCCACCATCAAAAGCTACGAACCTTAGAAATGATATTACATCTTTTAATCAGTTTCAAGAGGAATCTATTTACGAAGCATGGGAAAGATTTAAAGAACTCTTAAGAAAGTGGCCACACCATGCTATACCAGATTGGTTAATAATTTAAACTTTTTATAATGGATTAGTTGGATCTCTTAGATCAATTATCAATGCTATTGCTGGTGGTTCATTGATGTCAAAACCATTTCATGACGCCTATACTTTAATTGAAGAAATGGCTACCAATAATTTTCAATGGCCTTCTGAGAGGGTGAATCCTAAGGAAGTAACCAATATTCATGAAACTGATGCATTTACTATGCTAGCAAATCAAGTTACTGCAATTTCAAGGAAGTTAAAGCAATTTGGAATGAATTTTGCTCAACCAATTTTCATGATTGAAGAGAATTAATTAGGCCAAATGGTAGATTCTCAGGCAACATTAGAAACTTTGAATGCCATAAGTAACAAGCAGAATAACCCATATTCAAATTATTATGACCCACGTTAGAAAAAACATCCCAACTTTAACTGGAACAACAATTTGGGTGATAATAATCAACAATGGGGGAACAACAATGGGGGAATAATCAACAATGGGGGAACAACCAAGTAAACCCATTAGGAAACTAGAATAAT
The DNA here is from genome assembly GCF_001263595.1 of Phalaenopsis equestris. Lineage (NCBI taxonomy): Eukaryota > Viridiplantae > Streptophyta > Magnoliopsida > Asparagales > Orchidaceae > Phalaenopsis > Phalaenopsis equestris. Next base: position 237,013 of record NW_018235943.1, read on the forward strand.
CAAGGGAATAATATTTATAGATCTATATATTCTCCAAGTTTCAACAGTAACACACAATTTAAGGAGAAGACGTTGTCTATAGAAAAAATGGTGTTACAAATGGGAAATCAATTACAAAGTCAAGGAGCTACAATTAAAAATATTCAGAATCAACTTAGGCAAATATAAAATTCATTAAGTAATAGAACTTAAGGAACACTTCCTAATAATACTGAATCAAAACCAAAAGACTAGAATAAAGACGAAGTAAAAGTTGTTCAACTTAGAAGCGAAAGAGAGTTGGAAGGTAGGGTTCAAAAAAAAATTGAAATTGAGAGAGAAGAAATTGAAGAATCCAAATAGGACGCTTCAAAAGATTCTCAAAGACCTATTTCTCCACTAAAAATTGATTTGGAAAAACCACCACCTCCATTTCCTCAGAGACTTCATCGGCAAAAGTTGGATAAGAAATTTTCAAAATTTCTAGAAATATTTAAGAAGCTTAAAATTAATATTCCATTTGATGAAGCCTTAGAACAAATGCCAAGCTATGTAAAGTTTATGAAGGATATTTTCAACAGGAAAAGGAAGTTTAAAAGATAATGAGACTTGTTGCACTTAGTGAGGAGTGCAGTGCTATAATTCAGAAAAAGCTTCCTGAAAAGCTTAAAGATCTTGGTAGCTTTACAGTTCCATATGCAATAGGAAACAGATTTTATGGGAAAGCTTTATGTGATTTAGGTGCAAGCATTAACCTTATGCCATAATCAATATTCAAAAGTTTGGGATTAAGAGAAATAACCCCTACTACTTTTACTCTGCAGCTAGCAGATTGTTCAATAACATACCATAAAGGAGTTATAGAAGATGTCCTACTGAAAGTGGATCAATTTATCATTCCTGTTGATTTCATTGTGCTAGTTATGGAGGAAGATAAAGAGATACTTATCATTTTGGGGAGATCTTTCCTAGCCATAGGAAGAGCAATGATAGATGTATAGAAAGGGAAATTAACATGCGCATCAATGATCAAACTATTACTTTCAATATTTCAAGATCAATGAAATATCCTGCAAAAAGGTAAAGATGATGAATGTTATAGGATGGATGTCATAAGATATCTAAGTGAATGCCATTTCAAAACAACTTATGAAGAAAAATATGAAGAAAAAGATTTGGAGCACGAGCATGAAGAGGAATTAGATTGAAGTGAAGAACTTCTTAAAGAAGATTCAAACTATGTTTGAGAATTTTTTGAAATTTTGGACAGGATAGAAAAAAATAATTCATTTTGTCCATTAATTGAAAAACCTCCAAAACTTGAGTTGAAGTTACTTCCTGAACATTTAAAATACGCCTTTTTAGGAGATTCCTCTACTAGATTCCTCTACTTTTAGGAGATTCGTCTACTTTATCAGTTATAATTTCCTCAAAATTACCGATGGAAGAAGAAGAAAGGTTGATGAAAATTTTTAAAAATTTTAAGAAAGCTTTTGGATGGACAATTGCTGATATTAAAGAAATCAGTTTTTCCATTTGTATGCATAGAATTCATATGAAAGAGAACTGCAAACCCAGAGCTGATCCTTAAAGGAGACTGAGGGTCTGTTTGGGGCAGCTGCAGCTTATCCAGCTTCTGCTGATAAGCGGCTTATCCTGATAATCTGCTGATGATCAGCTGATCCGGATAAGTTGTCTGGCTGTTTGGTTGGCGCTTATGAAAAATAGCTGATTCTGAAAAATTGACCATTTTGCCCCTGTTCTGAATAAGCAGTTTAGTTGTTTGGTTAGTGCGTTTTGTAAACAGCTTATTTTGATTTTTCTTTATAATTAAATGAATAATTTGTGCAGCATAATTTGTTTTTTTCTCAACAAAACTAAAGATCATTGTTCAGAGCAGAAAATACCAAAAAGATCATTTATATTTATATAACTAAAACATATCCGATCACATCAAATGAATATGTTACACATAAAAAATTCAAATGAACCTACACATACTACTACAAAGTATAATAAGAGCCCATAAAAAAGAAAAAATAACATGTTAAAAGGAAAAGTAAAAATATGATAATGTTAACTTTTTAATGTAGCAGCATATCACGACCCATGCCACCTGCATCTGACACTCCAGAACCCTGAGCAAACCTGTCCGACTGCGCTATCGAAGAAACGTGAGAATTCGAATCACCCGTGGCTTTCTTCCGTTGTCGTACTATTGAACTCCTAGCATTTGTGTCCAATTGAGAGCACGTAGAAATAGTTCCAATGTCGGCCCACCTAAAGAATTTGCAGTCGTCCGGTCCTTGTCCCCACCGCGAGCAGCTGTAGAATTGTCGCCCATAACTATGTGTCTGTCGTGATGTAAAAAGCAATGACGGTAGCCCACATCGGCACATCATTTGCCCCGACTTCCCTGAATATCTCGAGCTCATTGTCGTACAATTAATATAAAAAACGTTGACCAGTCAAAACTAGAGAGAATAAAAAAAAACTCAAGTAAAAAGTTATTGAATTAAAATTTTTATTAGATAAATGATTGTTGGAATCTAATTTAAAATTAAATTAGAAAAATGATTTAGAGTTATTTTTTGAATCTTGATAAAGTTTTAGTGGCGTTTGGAGAGTATATACTGCTACAAGTTGTTACCATAATGCTAGTTCTTATAAGGTGAGATTATTTCAAAAACTCAAGAAAAAATTAGTAAATAAAAATTTTTATTGATTTCTCAATGAATCGAGTACAAGTCTATTTTTGCTTAACGTATAAAATTTATGTTAATCAGATGCTAGTGCTATGTTCATCAAATCCTTGTGGTTTTATTTTTAAGTTCATATAACTTTAGACAGTATAAACTTAACGATGTATTGTGCTTTTACCTTTTTCATTGAAAACTAAAACATATCCAATTTGGTGTATTAAATTCTATATTAATTTTTGTGACTACTGACATCTGCATTTAATTATGTATGTTCTGACAGAATTTGGTACAGATCACACTCGAGGAAATCTATCTTTGTAGCAAAAATCATGGAGCATCTTAAGTAAGCAGTATTGGTGCCCATGAGATCACATCGAAGCTTGGAAATTCCATACTATTAAGAAGCTTCATCACCAATTGTTATGCAATTCTTTGAATGTAACATATGTATATCTTTGAGTGACATGTATGTAAATCTTTGAGTGGTATGTATGTAAATCTTTGGTTGTTATAAATGTAAGATTTGCTAACATTGGACATAAGGATATGTATGTAAATCTTGACATGTATGTAAATCTTTGAGTGCTATGTATGTAAATATTGACTTTGTGCAAAATGTGTGCAAATTCCACTCCAATTTAACATCAACACATATTATTGAAGTCAGTTGGGGCCTAGCAATGGAACAACATCTGAAAGCCGGTGTCAAACGATGTTGTCTTTGGAATCTGTATGGCTACCTTGAAGTTGGATGTATGCATGCAAAAGAAAATAACCCATGATGACATCGATTTTGTTTCACAAAGACAGCAGTTGCACCCGACTTCCAAGCTGCTTAGGGCCAATGGAAAGATCCAAAATGTGATTTGAAAGATTTGAATGGAATAAATGTAAAAAATCACGTTTAGATGCTATGTATCTAAATTTTGGAAAACTAAAACCTGCTCCCAATTTAACATCAACACCCAATATTCTCATCCAGGCTACAGCCAAACAATCACGGTTATCAAAGCATTCAGGTAGTTTGATTTCACTCATTTAAACTTTGAAAACAAAAATATTACACTTGAGGGTGCCTTGAGAAGATTCAGGTAGTTTAAAATCAATATTAATACATGAATATTTCCAATCAATGATTAATCTAATAAACTTTATCGTTATTGAAAACATATTTTAAAAACATAACAGAACAACAGATGATAGCCATGGTCGAAAACCTTGCCATGGTAGACGTATAGATCTTTGATGCCTTGGTAAATCAAAGCTCTTGACCGACAAGCTCAAGAAAGCCTTAAAAAAGAAGTTACTGTAAGTTACTGTAAGTGTTTTCAAGGTACCTGCTAAAGAAAGCCTTAGAAAAGAAGTTATTGTAATTTGTTTCAGTAGATTTTTGTTTTAAATACATAAGGAAGATTTACCAACGCTAAAAATTTGTTATCAATTTCAAAACATGCATTTCCAGAAAAAAGTTAAAAGTACGAGTCGTGTTATACACACACTTTTAAACAACATAATAGGAAAAAAAAAATTATCATGACCGGAGAATATCTTCTGCTATTTGTTCTCGTAAACTTGTCATCTCTGATGCACCTTCACCCTCTCGAGTGCATGCATCTTCTGAAGCAAACTTTTCAGGCATCGGACGTCCCAAGTGATATTCAAATGCTTCATGTGGGATTTGCACTGAATCATCTTCTAAAATGACAAACTCTGCATCCGATCTGGAAGGGTGGCGTCGGATGAAATTGTGTAGCGCCATTGTACCAACAACTATTTGTACTTGTTTTGGAAAAGGGTAGGACGGCATATCCCGTAATATGACCCACTTCTTTTTCCACAGTCCGAACGCTCTTTCAATTACCCCGTGCAATGAAGAGTGTCTTTTGTTAAAAACTTCTTTTTTGCCTCGTGTGACACCACTAGATCTTTCAAAATCAGGAATGTGGTACTTCGTATCTGGATCGGGCTTCAGATATCCCCTTTGTAACGGATATGCAACATCAACCAAATAGTATTTACCTGGAGGTGGGTATGGAAATCCATGTCTCAAGTTTCTGGTAGCGAACTTGAAAAC
>NW_018235943.1:241871-249838 GCF_001263595.1 Phalaenopsis equestris
GCAACTCTTTCTTCACTAGTTAATCGTGCATCGATGTGTGTTCCATCAATAGCTCCAATGCAATCCTGGAGGTACAACTGTAACTTTTTTTAAACTGTAATGTAATAAAAGTAGAAGGATAAGTGTAATGGTAAAAGACATACCTTAAAAAATGACATGTACCGAGGGTCATTTGCAATTTGTAAAGGAATTGAATTGAACGTTGGATCCTCGGGCTTCACTACCTTCTGGGCCAAACTAACAAGAGAGTTCAAACAGACTGAGAAATATCGGTTGATGGTTTCAGATGAATGTTGGAAACGCTCCATAGCACCTCTTATTGATTCATTTTGAGATAAGATATATAGAGTTATTCCAAGCACTTCCCTTGGGGTTGTTCTTGCAGAGCCGTGAAACCCATGGTTGATCCGGAGTTCATTTAGAAGATCATGAAATATTTCTTGTGTCATAAGGAACCACGGAACATATTAAAGACCCATCTGTCTCCTACTTGAGTTGAAGTCATACATGGGTTTCGGTCAATGTATTTGAGATAGTAATAATACAATAAGGTCAGGGTAAATGCAACTGTGCGTATGTGGTGGATATCTTCTTCATCCATACTACAAAATTATTAAAAATTAAATGAATTAATGTTAGTAATAATACAATAAGGTCAGGGTAAATGCAACTGTGCGTATGTGGTGGATATCTTCTTCATCCATACTACAAAATTATTAAAAATTAAATGAATTAACGTTAGTAATAAGACAAAAGTATGCTATGAAAGATAAATAGAACACATGAACTTTGGGCCAAATAAAAACAATATATAAAAAAATTGGCCACACATAGAGAACAATCACATAGAAAGGTCAACTGTCCAAAACATCAACAACGGAGATTAAAAAAGTGTGCATAACATAAATATAACATAGAAGAATAGACAATAAAGTCCATTAATAACTCAAACATTCAGACATCCATAAAAGATCGTAAGTATTTCGGTTCCAACTTCATAAGAAACTGTCTGATGGTTGGATCTCGTAACACCTTCACGTATTGAATGTAGTCATCATCGTCTGCCTTAACATCAGAATATGTATTCAGGATCTGAAGATACTCATCAATAACACTCATTAATTGAGCTATCGTGCGAAGAAGAAGACCGAGCTTTACATGTTTCAACAAGTGCATCAATAGTGCCTTTAATGAAAGCAACCCCTTTGTTCTTCTTTTCTACCCTGGGTTCTTCTTTGTTCTTCTTTTCTACCCTGGGATGCTTGGGCACACTTGTGGATTGAACATTTGTGTGAACATGTCTAGGGCTGTCTCCAGAATCACCTATCTGCACGGTATCCATCTCTTGGGCTGAGCTGTTCAACCCTATATCATTTGGGGTAAACGCATGAGTTTCTGTAGCGAGAACCCCAGTGAACATTCCATCTAGTTTTTCCTCCATTACTGGATCAATTCCAACGAATTTAAATTTTTTTGCTGACGGCACTGCCTGTTATAGATGACAAATGTGCATTAATGAAGTAGTGTCAGGTCAATGCAAAATTAGATTAAACATAAAATAAAAAGATTAAATTATGTACCTGGAGTTTTTTAGCCCACCATTCTTTTGGTGCATCTATTGTCCGCTTAACTGGATCCCAACCCATTCCTGTTGATCCCTGTTTTAGTTCTTTCCATAGTTTCCAATCCTTCTTTAACTGGTCCCATTTTTTCTTCATTTTCATGCGATCGTAATCTCTTCCAGTCATTTCTTTGAATTTAACTAAAATATTTCGTCACCCCTCTTTGTTAAAAAATGTAGTGGGTCTATGTCCCACCTCAACCTCCCTTACACATAAATCACAAAAGATTATAGTAACTTCTCTATCCCACATGGCTGATGTTCCAGCCTCTCTAACTTTACTCATTGAGTTCTGTCAGATTAATGGATAGGCATAAAATGTTTCTTTTCATGACCAAAAAATCACAGAACAAAATAACAATGTAAATATCTACTTTGGGAAATGTAAATATGAAAAATTTAGATGCTCTGGTATGAAATAACATGAACTTTTTATTTTATTTGCCTATTTAAACCTTCTCTATTCCTTCTACTTTTGGAGAGAATAATTAGAAAGCAATTAGGATACATGAGATAACATCCATAAATTTCATTGAATTACTTTCTATGTATAATTAAAGAAATGATTCTATTCCTTCTATTCCTTGTATGTATAGTTACCTACGAGGATTTCTTGAAGTATTTAAGCAAACAAAGAAACAATAGAAGTTGATACTTCTATGTATAATTGATCCAAAAGGGCCATAAATTAAATGAAATGATTATAGTTTGCTTTATAATTAATGCAAGAAAGGATCTGGTCTTCTAATGAGCTTTATTTCCTTTACTTGTCCTTCCCTCTCATTGATGCAAGCAAGGATCCGGGCTTCTAATGTTTTACACCGCTAACAATACATTTCTAAGATTTTTGACATTACAAAATTTTATATTTGATGAACTATGATGTGCGGTTAATAAACACATTCCCTTGTGTTTCACAACATCCCCAAAGCACCAATAAAATACCAGCAAGAACTAAACAAAATAGATTATTAGAAAATAAAATCCAAAGCTCCATGATTATCCACATTCTACAAAGGATTTATTCCTGGGATATATGAACATACAATAGATGTGACTCTAACATCATTCATTAACATAACTCAATCTAATCTTTGAAGTCAAATGGCACTAAAAACATGTCTTATGGTTAGTATGACAAAATAACACTGCATTGGAAAAATATCGTTGAGATTTTCAGTTATTAGGGTAAATGCTGATTGAAAATTTTAAAATTGAAACTTTCACATATATAACCCCTGAATTTTAAAAAGTAAAAAAAAGCTTAGATTGTAAATAATAAGTTTTATGACAACCTTTTGGTTTATTGAAGAAGATCCAGCTTCGAACGGAGAAGAACCGGCTTTGACGAGAGCGAGACGAGAAGATCTTGCTTGGACGGGAGCGAGAGTAGAAGATTTGGCTTTGACAGCAGTGAGAGGAAAAGATCCGGCTTCGAGGAGAACGAGAGGAGAAGCACTGGTTACAACGGGAGGGCGTGGATGTAAGATACAGCTTCGACGACAGCGAGGGAGAAGATCCGGCTTTCGACGGCAGCGAGAGGACAAGATCCGGCTTTGAGGAGAACGAGAGGAGTAGATCCAGTTACGATGGGAGGGCGTGGATGGAAGAAACAGCTTCGACGACAGTGAAGGAGAAGATCCGGCTTTCGACGGCAGCGAGAGGAGAAGATCCGACTTTCGACGGAGGCGAGAGGAGAAGATCGGCTTCCAGAAGAGCGAGAGTAGATCCGGGAGGGTGAGGAGGGAGATGCGGCTTCGAACAAGCGAGAGAGGTCGCAGAAGAGGAAGGAAAAAGGCAATGTCACGGGTAGCTCGCCCGAGGGTTAATGTGGGTTAATGCGGAAAAAAAATCGCGAAATGCGGACCGCGGGGGTCAGCCCGCAGTCCGCGTGTTTTAGAAAATTAAAAACGCATTTTTTAATAATTTGTCCATAAGTGCGAACCAAACGGTTTGGCGGTGTTTTCAAAACGCCGCCCGCACTTATAAGCTGCCCCAAACGGGCCCTGAATCCTGTTATGAAAGAAGTTATTAAGAAAGATGTTGATTATTTTTTGCTCCACAAAAGTAGTTAAAAGGCCATTCTAATTGAAGCTAAGTTTAAGATAGTACATGGGTTAGTCCAATTCACTGCATTCCTAAGGAGGAGTAACTATAACTGTGAATGAACATAATCAATTAATACCTACTATACAAGTTACCGGATGGAGAATATGCATTGATTATAGAAAATTAAATCTTGCCACTAAGAAAGATCACTTTTCATTACCCTTTCTAGATCAAATGCTGGATAGAATAGCTGGGCAAAAATACTTTTATTTTTGGGATAGATATGCTGGTTATCACCAAATACAAATATCTTCTGTGGATCAAGAGAAAATAAATTTTACCAGTCCTTAAGGTACTTTTGCTTTTAGAAGGATGCCCTTTAGTTTATGTAATGCCCCTGCTACATTTAAAAGATGTATGATGGCAATTTTTTGTGATTTAATTAAAAAAGGGATTGAAGTATTCATGGATGATTTTTCAGTGTTTGGAACTTCATTTGACTCATGTTTAGAACATTTATCTAAAGTTCTTAAGCGCTATGATGAAACAAATTCAGTCCTTAATTGGGAAAAATGCCAATTTATGGTAGCAGGAGGAATTGTATTAGGTCATCAAATATCAGAAAATTGTAGGGAAGTAGATCCTACTAAAATTCATGTGATCTCTAATTTACCTTATCCAACAAATGTAAGGGAAATTAAGAGTTTTTTAGGACATGTTGGATTCTACTAGCGATATATTAAAGACTTTTCAAAGATTTCTAAGCCTTTATGCCATTTACTGGAGAAAGAAATAATTTTCAATTTTGATAAGGAATTTCTAAAAGCTTTTAATTTATTAAAAGAAAAATTAATCACTGCACTAATTATAGTTTCACCAAATTGGGTAAAACCTTTTGAATTGATGTATGATGCTAGTGATTATGCTATAGGAGTTGTTTTAGGACAAAAATATGATAAAATTTTCAAGTAATATGTTATGCTAGTAAAACTCTTAATGAAACTCAAATCAATTATACAACAACTGAAAAAGAGATATTAACAATAGTATATGCTTTTGATAAATTTAGATCATATTTAATTGGAACACATTGATTTAATTAGAGCTGTGGATAATAAAGATCCTAAGTATGAGAAAATATTTAAAGTTAATGGACATAGACTGAAACCTTATTTTATAGGGGATCATCATAAACTTAACTTAATGATGGAATGATGTTGGATGATGTTGGGTCAATCGGAATAAGCACTGGTAACGTCAGGCTGACGACATAAAACCAAGCGCTTTGTGGGAGGCAACCCATAGTTATCAGTGAGTTTTTATTTTGATTATTGTTTTGTGTGTGATATTGTTTTGTGTGTGATTAAAATTGGGGTAGTATTTTTGAAACTATTATGTGTTAGTAAAGATTTTAAGACTTTATTTAGTGACCAAGATATGTTAGAATAAGAATTTGGATGTTAAGTTGACTAGTGCAAAAATGTGCACTGGCGCTTAAGCGCCAGATCCGACACTTAAGCGCGACAATTTAAGAACTTGTGCGAAATTAATATTCTATAAGGTTTAGCCGCCAATTAGGTTGTAAAAATGTGCCAAGGTAGTTTCTAAACGTGTTTAGAAGTTATTGGAAGAATTTAGGCCTATAAATAGAAGGGTTTTGTGAAGGAATTTCACCCAGATCATTTCTAGCCCTAAAAGTTTAAGTGAAAGTGAGATTTAGAGAAAATGTTCTCATGGGAGAAGAATTTGAAGAAAAAGGAAGAAATCATATGGAAAAGGTTCATTATTCAAAGTGCACAAGAGATGTGTAACAACTTCTTAGCCCTTAGTATTAAAGAGATATCAGAGAAGACCAACAAAATGGAAAATACTATGGCTTTATTGGAGACCAAAGTACTTGAGTTGCATTCACATCTATAGCATATTGGATGGCAATCAAAGATACAATTTAGCCACACAAGTCATATAGAGGAAGTAGATAAGACGATGTTCATAAAGTAGAAGTGGATTGAAGAAGATAGTATCAGAGCTCGTCACCACCATCCGTTTTATCAACTCTATATTCCTGGAGAGACTAATGAATGACAACAATTTGTTCCTTTCAATGAAAAATGGAACTAAGCTTAGTGTTAGAATTTGTGTTTGATGTTGTTTTTTTCAAGTGGTTTAGTTTTTAAGTCTTGCTTTTAGTATTTATGACTTCTTTATCTGTAATGATTATTGTGTATTTGTATTTACAAAAATTTTCTCATCCAAGACTATTTGGAGTGAGAATTAAGTGTTTAAAAGTATTTGTACTAGTTTGTGACTTAATACAAATTTGTCTGTGTGAAAATTTGTGTTATTTTTAGCCTCGAATTGAAATAGTTATTATAGAGAGTTTTAATAGAGAGGGAAGTTATAGGAAGTTAAAAATAGACATTTAAGTGCTATGAGACCATTTAAGGGTGGTTTATTTAGGCAAATAGTGCATTTTACTTTAATTTAAAAATTTTAAAAATTGTGCACTGGCGCCTAAGCGGCACTGGCGCCTAAAAATTGTGCACTGGCGCCTAAGCGACACATCTCGCGCTTAAGCATGAGCCAACCCGAGAAGCAAGCGCCTAAGTGCCATTTACCCACGCTTAAGCACCGGTTCATCAAAACGGGTTCGCGAATGGTTAAAAGTGAAACTTTGGCCCAAAAAACTCAATTTTTACGCCTCCCGTCACCTTCAACCTCTTAAAATTGCAATTTTGGAAGGCTAGGGCACATCTAAAGTGAAAATTTCTTGGTGGAATCAAGTGAAATTTGCTAGATCCAAGTACCTTCAGGTAAGAGCTTTACTTCTATACAAAAAATTTTTATGTTCACCATGTATTTTGAGCACATTTAGAGAAATTTGAAAATTCACTATTCATGGAGAAAAATAATATTCGCTATTCATATTGAAAAATAAGAATAAGATTTATGGAAATTGCATGGGAAGTGTAGATTATACTTTGGAAGTTTAGTTTAATAATTTAGACTTGATTTTTGAAGTTATTTTTGGAATTTATAAAATTTGTAGAGTGGCACCAAGAATGAGGAATAAAGGGAAGAGCCTATCGGCGTTATTTTTGGGGTTTGTAGGGAGTTGCCCGTAAGAAGCTGTCGGTCGCAAATCAAACCGACCCCATCTTTTTCATAGTTTAAAATGAAAGAGCACTGTACCTCAAATCTTATATCTATCCCAAAGGGTAAACACAAGACTTGAGGATGAGGCTCGATCAAATAAACTAAAGAAAGTATGACATTTGTTTGGTCTGCAAAACCTTTGTATTTTCTGACAAGTTCCCCTATTTAATATAAAGTATTAAATAAGGTTTATATTAAGCTGGGTTCGGACATGCTTCCTATAAGGGAAAGCCCCTATAGTTAATTACATCCTAAATGACCAAAGTCACCTAAGAAGGCTGTCGATAAAAATCAGGAAATATTATCTTCAAGGAATTTCAAAGAGTAGGACTCTTCAACGAAATCGGACATAGAGGTGTGAAAAGGGATTGGTTAAAATTTGGAACATTTTATTGTAGAATCCAAAGGAGGAAGAACTAGGGGATGTCATGGATCCTAGAGGAGAACCTCGGTGACTTCCCAAGCTATCCTAATGTTTGGTTTAAATTTAGAGGAGAAAAATTTAAGTGTTTAATTCTTGCCAATTTTATTAGTTTGGGCTTATATTCGTGTGAAAAAATCACACAAATAGCCTGAAAGATATGAAGATTTAGGTCATAATAAATGAAAACCTTGGAATCCTAAGATGAGTTAGGGCTTATATTTTATAGCAGGGCTATGCAAAGGCGTAAAGATGATGTAACGATTTACCTTGCATCATATGACTTTGTTGTTTAAGTCTAAGGAAGTAAGATTGGTTTAGCTGGGGAAGACAGGTTTTGCTATTGAAGATGGCCGTGCTGCCCACCATGCTAGCTCCAAGTTCCTCACTGCGACGAGTTTAAGTTCTCTAGTGTGTCAAGTTATAGTGTCAAATCAGGTGGCCCTATGTTTGAAGTTCTTTAAACTTTATGAGGGCATATTAAAGTTGATTAGAGCGACACCGGTTAGGATCCTACGGTTCCCTCGTTCCGGCACTACTATTTTCTATTGGATTTACTTAGTCCTAATGAACTTACTAAACGCAACTTAATGAGTTCCATAATTTCATTTAAACCGTGAGAAGCCTCGTTAGCAACCGTAGGTTACCTCCTCCGAGGGATTCCCGATCATCCGATAGAGATGTCTTAATTTAGTTGAAGTTGAAGTTTTGTGTGATGTT
>NW_018235943.1:250490-259670 GCF_001263595.1 Phalaenopsis equestris
GGTAATTATCATTTATCATTTAATTTGAAAATTATGTGAGTGAATTTCCTTAAATGGAAAGTTGGTGTAAACTGAACACTTAGCCAATTTTTTAATTAGACTTAGTGGTGTTCCAAGGATGTTTTATTATGTTATGTTTATTTCTTTAATCCACATTTAGTCAATTTTAATTTGGCCTAAGCCACCACTAAGCCCTTAAGATCTAGGTAAGTGTCTTAATTAGTTTTGAAAAGGTTAAGCTTTACGTGGTCATGATTCATAATTTGAATTTTTATTTGAAAATCAAAATAAGGGTATTAAATTCATTAATTATTAACTTCAAAAGTCATACCCCTAAGTCCAGGATCATTTAATTTTAATAAACTTCTAAATTCTAATAATTTAGAAATTTATTATCTTAATTAAGAAAGTGAGATTGGTTTCTACCAATTAACCCCTTGTGTTCCAAACATCAAATAAATTGATTAAGATCAGAGGTTGCCCATTTCCCTCCTTGACTTAAGCCAAAATGTTAATTAAGGCTAAATTTCCAAAATTACACATTTGCTCCTAAGGCTCTAATACTTCATAATTTGTCAAATTCCATTCAAATGACTTTGAATTTTTTATCCTACCTCATTCATGGGTCAATTAAAATATCAGAGGAGAAAATGTGATTTTTCAAAATTAAATTTATTTTATATAATTAGTTTCATGGAAAAATAGGATTTTTCATAGAAAATTCCTAACTTGACCAAGGTAAATTCTAATCCTTTGAAATTTTTACTGGAGGTAGAGATAGACCAAATAAGCCTTTGCATCAAATTTCATAATTTTTTGAATTCTCTGTAATTTATCAAAATTAGTTTAAATTCTGGGTTATTTAACAAAAATAAAATATTTTAAATGATAAAAATTAAGTTTTGTGTCTTTGAAAAATCTCTCTAAGGTTAGAGAACCCAGAGGAGCAAATTTCGTAGTTTTTTTATTTTTCTTTGATTTATTGGAATTATTTTAGTTAAAACTCAATTTTAGCCTTTAAAAAATTATTTTTAAGCTTTGAAATTCAATATCTTTATTTAGAAAGTCATGAAAGATATTCTAATTATTCCTAAGTGATTAGGAAGCCATTTAGAATATTTCCTTGAATTTTGTTATTTTTGTGTATTTTTATGAATTTTTAAATATTTAAAATAGGCTAAAAATCAAGTTTTTATTCTAAATATTATTTTATTTTATAAAATATCCTTGATCACAGAGAACTCAAAAAACTAAGTTTCCTTGATCATTTCAAATTTTTATAGTGAGTTCTCTGGATCATAAACCACAGTGGAGATAAAAAATCAAGTCATTTAAATGTTATATTTTCCAAAATTTATTATTTTAGTGATTTAGTTTTTGTAAAAATTAAGTGTATTCTAAATGACTTGACCCATGAACTTGACCAATGAAATTATTTCTAAAAGCTTCTTAGGTCATGGTGGAGCTTCCAAAATTTTCTTAGAATTTTTTAATCAATATGCTAATTTCCATGATTATTTTAAGGAAATAATGTGTAATAACTTGAAAAGTATGGATCTCTATATAGGAACTTCCTCTGCTTTGGAAAAATCAAAGGATGTCTCCCTTGATAGAGGCTACAACATGCTAAAATTTCAAGCCAATGTGGTGTATCAATATGCATGGAGAATCAAATGATCTTCAATAGTGTTTAATTAATTAAAAATACTTGATGCACCAAATGGACTTGAAGTTTATTCCACATTATTCTCCTCTGTTCACTAAGCAAGAGGGTATTTTTATTTTATTTTTGTGATTTTTTTACACAAAGTTATGGATTTTTGAAGTTTAGGGAGTTTAAATAAATAGAAAAGGCCCTATTTTCTAATTATCCACGCGACGCCATGTAGATCCTAGGCAGCTCCAAAACTCCACGCAGCGCCCTCCTATTTGACGTCACCGTCCACGCCAGCATCCACGCGTCTCGCTATTTATGTAAAGAAGAGTTGTCCAGCTTCATCTTGGCCATCCATTTGATACACACGCGATCGGACGGCGCGTGGTCATCATCTCCAATGGCTTAGGCCGTGAGCCGTCCACCTACAAGGCTTATGATCTCTCTCATTTCTCAACAAAATTAAGTGAATTTTTTTTTAAATGCTTGTTTTTGTGAGACGAACAAATCCATACGGTTAATGTGTCATGAAATTAAGCCCAAGTAAATGGAGAATCAAAATAGGCCCGGGAGGAGGAGAAGTTTTATAACTTTTATAACTTTGCTCTGAGGCTTCAATCAGAGGTGCTCGACATGGTAGTTAGGGTCCAAGGAGGCTAGGGATTAAGTCTCTTGCTTTGGTGTAAGGCCTGGGTATGAATTCGACCAAGCTCAATTTCAAGTGTTGGTCTAGAGCTATGGTGGAGGCTATTTCAGAGGGTAATTTGATGGGGCTTTGTCTTCTCTTGCCGTTGTGAAGGTGTGGGCACAAGCAATTGAAGTTTGGTGGAGTTTTGAATTTTTAAGCTCAAAATTAGGGTTATACAGAGGGGATCAAGGCAGTGGAGTGATTGGAATGGGCTATGGAGATCTCAAGGAAAATCTGTGAGTGATTTGGTAGGCTCTCTTTGAGAAAATATTTAGCACCACTCCCATGGCCATGGAGTGAGTTTTTATAAAAATGGTCATGGGGTTGCTCTGAGGGCACAAGTTTGGGTGCATTGTGGTGCTTAGGTGGAGGGCAGAGGAGCTCTTCAATTTGATTTGGATGAGTTGTCCTCTAGGTTTGATTTGGGTGAGGTGCCATGGGGGTGGCTCTCAGCTTTGAGCTTTTCCAAGCCACTAGGCTGGTCGGTCGTCTAAGGGGAGGTGGCTAGGAGCTCAGGGAACCCAGGGGAATATGTCACAGTAATTTAGTGCAATAATACCTAATTTTGGTAAGGATATCTTAAGCACAAGCATTTTTGGAAATAATATCCCTTAATTTGGTGGACCTTTGGTCCATGGCATGATTTAGCTGGTTTCATAGTGTTTGGACTGGTCACTAAGTCCAACTAATGGCTGGGGTAGAGTTAATTTGGTGACTTTAGGGTGGTTAGGTCACATTTAGTGCATGGGTCCAAATGGGTGCAAATGACCAAGTCTTGGGTTTGGCCTAGGCATCCATGTCAATTGGCCCAATTAATTGTTTCATTTGGTGTAGATGATCATAAGGAACAACTTTGGTGAAGGATGGAAGTGGGTTTGAGCTCAATTAAAGGATCAATTTGAGGGAATTTTCAACTTTAATCAATTTGGTCATGTTAGGCTAGGCTTGGGTTTAGCTTGGGTTAGCCTCGGGCTAAGTCCAAATTTATTGTTGTAAATGGTAAATAAGGACCTCATGAAGAGTCTTCAACATTAATTGGATGTTAATTTGGAGGTTAATGATATCAATTGGGTGAAATTTGGGGACTTAGCCAATTTGGGGCTAAATTGGAATTTTGCATTTATGCCAAAATCAAATGGATTTGAGGCTTCACCAAGGCCAATTGATGGTTGATTTTGATGTTTAAGAATGTTATGAAGATTTTTCAATATTAATTAGGGCCAATTGACTAGGCTATAGGTTCAATTTGATAAGATTAGGTCATATGGTCAAAATTGGGGTTTTGACCTAAATTAAAATTGGTCTCAAATCATGAGCCAATTAAGCTTGGACTTAGTTTAGTTTGGTCATATCAAAAGTGAATTTGAGTTTAGGATTGAAATTGATTGAGATCAAATTGATGGACATTTGAGTTGGATTTGGGAAAATTTGGGTTTTTAAAAGCAAGTTCGGGGATTTTGGTTAAGAATGGTCAAATTGGCCAAATTGGGACTTGTGGTAGTAAAGAGAAATGAAATTGGGAATATTTTTGATTTATTGATATTTTTTGGGAAGTTTTGGAATTTTTGGGATTTTGGGCTATGGAGGGGTATTTTGGTAATTTGGCCATCTTTGGAGATTTTGGGTAATTTTGGATAATTTGAAGGTTTTTAAAAGGTTTGAAATGAATTTTGATAAATTTTAGGTATTTTAGGTAAACTTGGGAATTTTGGCAAAGTTTGGGTTTTCAAGGGTGTTTAGGTAATTTGGGGTGCTCAGGGGCAAAAGGGTAGGTTGGGTATCTTGGTAGGGTTGGAGTGCCAACTTCCATCAATAAGCCATGGACCAATGGAAACACCATTTTGGGTCCTCTATGTAGTGGTCTTAGCTGAACCATAGCCCTAGGGCTAGTAGGTTTAGGGGACCATCTATATGAGTATCCCGAAAGATCAAGGGACCTAGGCTAGAAATTTGAGTTTAGGGTTGTGAGTGATTGTGGGTGCAGATATGTGTAGTGAGTGCCTCAGCTCCAGACCAACACTTAGGGTCAACCTTAAGTTCCAGCAGTCCTAAGGGTGACTCATCTTGAGCTTCCCCCATAGTGACCCCACCTACTAAGTATTTAGAAGTTGAGACCAACATGTGGAACTTCAAGTTGAGTAGAGAAGATGGTAGAATTTCTAATGGTGAAATAGTAAAATCCTATGGCTAGACCTTAGGCTACTAAGGAGGAAAAACTAAACATCAACCAACAATGAGGTCAGCAAATGGACCCCCAATAGGGGTGGTGTCCTGGGCAAGCACACCACGCGTATTAGCGTTGATCGAGGAGAAAAAAAAACCAATAAAAACTGTTAAGTCAAAAAACCCAAAAGTATGTGTAGAGTTGTGTGCGTGTGATTTGTTTCTGCTGGGGAATTAACAGGTGAGTGTTTGATCAAGTCAAGAAGTAGGGACTCTCGCTGGGGATTGGAGAGTGGATTTGGAGTTATGAAATTTTAGAATGTTCTAGAGGATGGGAACCAGTATGCAAGTGCTGACCCCGAGGTGGGAATTGAAATTTAGATATCAATTCAAAAAGAGGGAGAGAGTCAGAATGTAAGGACTGAACTCAAATGTAATGAATCAGAAATGTAGGACTGAGAATTGAAATGTATGTCAATTCTCAAAAGAGTGTCGGAATTTAAGGATCGACCTCGAACGTAATGAATCAAAAATATGAAACTGAGAATTAAAATGTATATCAATTCTCAAAAGAGAGTGTCAGAATGTAAGGACCGACCTCGATTGTAATGAATCAGAAATATAAGACTGATTAAGAAATGAGAATTGAAATGTAGCTAAGTTCTCAAAAGAGGGTGTTGGAATGTAAGGACCGTCCTCAAATCTAATGAATCAGAAATGTAGGGCTGATTCGAAAATGAGAATTGAAATATAGGTCAATTCTCAAAGGAGGGTGTCCGAATGTAAGGACCGACCTCGAATGTAATTAATCAGAAATATGAAAATGAGAATTGAAATGTATATCAATTTATAAAAGAGAGTGTCAGAATGTAAGGACCGACCTCAAATGTAATGAATCAGAAATATAGGATTGATTCAGAAATGAGAATTGAAATGTAGGTCAATTCTCAAAAGAGGGTGTCAAAATGTAAGGACCGACCTCGAATGTAATGAATCAGAAATATGAAAATGAAAATGAAAATTGAAATGTATATCAATTCTCAAAAGAGAGTGTTGGAATGTAAGGACAGACCTCAAATGTAATGAATCAAAAATATAGGACTGATTTGAAAATGAGAATTGAAATGTAGGTAAATTCTTAAAGAGGGTGTCAAAATGTAAGGATTGACCTCAAATGTAATGAGCCTAAAATATGAAAATGAGAATTGAAATGTATATCAATTGTTAAAAGAGAGTGTCAGAATGTAAGGACCGACCTTGAATGTAATGAATTAGAAATATGAAAATGAGAATTGAAATGTATATCAATTCTGAAAAGAGAGTGTCGAAATATAAGGACCGACCTTGAATGTAATGAATCAGAAATATAAGACTGATTCAGAAATGAGAATTAAAATGTAGATCAATTCTCAAAAGAGGGTGTCGGAATGTAAGGACCTACCTCGAATGTAATGAATCAGAAATATGAAAATGAGAATTGAAATGTATATCAATTCTCAAAAGAGTGATCCGGAAATGATAATTAAAATGTAGGTCAATTCTCAAAAGAAAGCATCGGAATGTAAGGTCCGACCTCAAATGTGAAGAATCAAAATTTAGGACTGATCAGGAAATGAGAATTGAATTATAGGTCAATTCTCAAAAGAGGTTGTCGGAATGTAAGGACCGACCTCGAATGTAATGAATCAGAAATATAGGACTGATTCGTAAATCAGAATTGAAATGTAGGTCAATTCTCAAAAGACGGTTTGTAGTGTTGAATTTACAAAAATGTATCATGTGAAAAAGGTTGATCCTTTTGAAGGAGATCTATAAAGCTTTGTGAGTTTTTGTACAGAATGTGAAATTCTGCGGGGATGTGTAGAGAGTTAGTGTAGATAATGATGGTTGTGCTACGCGCACAAAGAGTAGGAAATTCTGAAAACGGAAGAATCCACTCAATAGGTTTGTTTTATTTTCTTGTTGTTTTTATCACATTTAATTTTTCAAAATATGTTTTTGAAGTTTTAATTTTAATTGGTTGATTTTCAAATAAATTTGTTTTATTATTTACTCATTTGTGATTATTTTTCATTTATGTTTTATTTATTATTAAAGATTTGTTGTTTCGTTCTTTGTTCATTGAAATTCTGAACCATCGCATGGTTCGCGGCTTTCATCCATCGCACAAAAAGGCAACTGACAAAAATGCACAATTTGAGATAAATTTCCATTAAATTACTCCAAAAGAGATGCCATAAATCGGACATAGGCTAATGCCTCAAAAGGTACATTATGTAATCCATGTCGAAATACATTGAGAATCATCTGATGCTATGAATGCATCGTAGACTGAATATATCAGATACATGTCATGTTGTTATAAGAAAGAAAGTGAACCCTCTGTACCAGGTATGTTCAGCTTATGATCAAGCAGACCTTCTAAGTCATGCTCCAGGATAAGAGTTCCCTTCGCATGTACTTAGAGGTACAACCTTCTCACAGCTTGTACGGAAATACGGAAATAACTCCTACTCCTCCAATTCTGGGTCCTACTGGAATCCATACGGTATTTTATTGTTGTCTATTCTTTGAAAGGTTACAGACACCCTTCAGTGTCGTACTCTTGGAATGCAGTGCTTGGCAATGTCTGCACCATTGCCCTTCAGGACCAAAACTGAACCAACTGGCAATGGAATCTCCACAGCTCCTCTGAATTCACCAAGGCAGACAATATCAATTTCTTTTCCAAATAGAATATTGTTTTTATTCATGAATGAGACCGTACATAAAGGTCTTACAATCATGATGATCGATATGTGGGGGAATGCAGTCACCTTCTTCATAAATGTTAATGATGCAACTGTTGGGAATGCAAGTAGCAGGTAGAATATTCCAATTGACCATTCTCTTGATCATCCATTTTATCATTGGTGGCAAAAAATCCACTTGGTCATATCTGAGGATCCCAAGCGGATTCCCCTGTCTGTCGTTCATGAAGTTGTAGCAACAGCCGGAATGGATGGTGATTCTTCCCTTTCCCCTCATCCATTTATTAGGCTCAAAATATGTCCTTTCCATGAGAAGGCCCACCCAGCCTCCATCCTTAAAATTGAAGATACAGTCCAGAATGCTTTTCTCATCACTTTCAAAAAAAACCCCTGTTATATTGCTCCAGGCCTTCCAATATGTTAACGAACTTCCCTTGAACTTCTTCATAAAAGTCAAACTCTCTTTTATTCACTTGAGTTATTTTTGTAAAATTCCATCATACCAGGAGTCAGCAGTTGTCACGGGCGTTCCTTCCTTTGAGCATTGGCGGGAACCGAAACTAGCGCTGGCTGATCCGAAACATGAGATTTAGCCTCTAGTGGGATGTATGACCCTAGGCTCCATGTTATACATTCATCTGTCCCTAGCGAGATATATGGCTCATCTATCGTTAAGTTTGAAGTCTGAGACCTGTTAGTGCTTGAAGTGTATTATTTCAATATACTGAAGTTTCGTAAATGTAAAACATTGCAATCCGGGTGTTGACCTCATTTTTTGTTGAGGTTTAGTTTTTCCTCTTTAGTAGCCTAAGGTCTAGCCATAAGATTTTCCTTTTGACTATTCTTAGAAAACTATACATGGAACCCTCACCATTAGAAATTTCAAACTCTTCTCTACTCAACTTGAAGTTCCACATGTTGGTCTCAACATCTAAATACTTAGTAGGTGGGGTCATTATGGGGGAAACTCAGGATGAGTCACCCTTAGGATTGCTGGACCTTAGGGTTGACCTTGGGTGCTAGTCTGGAGCTAAGGAATTCACTACAATCATCTACACTCACAATCACTCACAACTCTGAACTCGAATTTCTAGCCTAGATCCCTTGATCTTTTGGGATACTCATGTAGATGGTCCCCTAAACCTACTAGCCCTACGGTTATGGTTTGGCTAAGACCACTATGTAGAGGACCTAAAATGGGGTTCTCATTGGTCCATGGCTTATTGATGATGCTTGGTACCTCAAATCTACAAAAATTCCCATCTTGGCCTTTTACCCCTAAAAACACCCCCAAATTACCAAAATACCCCTCTTGGACCCAAAATTCCAAAAATTCCAAAAACTTCCAGAAACTCCCAATAAATCCTAAATATTCCCAATTTCATTTCTCTCAACTACAACATGACCCAATTTGGCCAATTTGACAATCTTTAACCAAAACACCCAAATTGCCCTTTAAAGACCCAGATTTCCTCAAATCCAACTCAAATGTCCATCAATTGGGTCTCAATTGAACCCAATTCCAATCCTAAACTCAAATTCACTTTTGATATGACCCTAAACTCAAACCTAAACTCAAATTCACTTTTGATATGACCAAAATAAACCAAATCCAAGATCAATTGGTCCATTATTTGAGCCCAATTTTTACCCCAATTTTGACCATATGACTTAATCTCACCAAATTGAGCCCATAGCCTAGTCAATTGGCACCAATTGATGTTGCAAAGTGTTGATAAAATTCTTATACATCAAAATAAACAATCAATTGACCTTAGTGAACTCTCAAATACATTTGATTTTGGCCTAAATCCAAAATTCCCAAATTTAGCCCCAAATGGGCTAAGTCCCCAAATTTCACCCAATTGATTGCCTTAACCTCCAAATTGGCATCCAATTCATGTTGAAAACTCTTCATGAGGTCC
>NW_018235943.1:260104-261624 GCF_001263595.1 Phalaenopsis equestris
AATAAATTTCAAGTCCATTTGGTGCATATTTTATTTTTAAATAATTAAACACTTTTTTTAATCATTTGATTCTCCATGCATAGTGGCACATCACCTTGGCTTGGAATTTTGACATGTTGTAGTCTCTGTCAGGGGAAGTATTCTCTGATTTTTCTAAATTCAGAGGAGCTTCCTATCATAGACCCATATTTTCCATGTTATTTCACATTATTTCTTTAAGATAATCATGGAAATTAGCATATTGATTATAAAATACTAAGAAAATTTTGGAAGGTGCACCATGACTAGAGGAATCTTTGGAAATAATTTAATGGGTCAAGTCATTTAAAATATTCTTAAATTTTATAAATACTAAATCACGAAGATAATTAATTTTAGAAAATATAAACATTTAAATGACATGATTTTTGACCTCCACTGTGATTTATGATCCAGAGAGCTCATCATAAAAATTTTAAAATATTTTGAGTTCATTTGACACCTTAAGTTGATTTTTAAAGATAAATATCACTCTTGGCATTTAAATGATTTTTAAAAAATCAAAATATAACTCAATAAATTATGAAACTTAGTTTTTTGAGCTCTGTGTGATCAGGGGTATTTTCTAAAAATAAAATAATAATTATAATAAAAGCTTGATTTTTAACCTATTTTAAATATTTAAATAATTAAAAATCCATAAAAATCACAAGAATAAAAGAACTCAAGAAAATGTTCTAAATTACTTCTTAATCACTTAGTAACAGTTAGAATATTTTTCCTGATTTTCTAAATAAAGATATTGAATTTCAAAGCTTAAAAATAATTTTTTTAAAAGGCTAAAAATGAGTTTTCACTAAAATAATTCCAATAAATCAAGAAAAAATCAAAAAAATATAAAATTTGCTCCTCTGAGTTCTCTAACCTTAGAGAGATTTTTTCAAAAATATAAAACTTAATTTTCAACACCTAAAATATTTTATTTTTATTTAATAGCCCAGAACTTAAAATAATTCTAATAAATCACAGGGAATTCAAAAAATCATTAAATTTTGTCCAAAGGCTTCTTTGGTCTGGGTCTACTTCCAGTAAAAATTTCAAAGGATTATAATTTACCTTGTTCAGGTTAGGAATTTTCTTTGGAAAATCCTATTTTTGCATTAAAATAATTATATAAATTAAATTAAATTTTGAAAAATCACATTTTCTCCTGTGGATCCATGATAACCCATAGTTCTTCTTCCTTTGGGTTCTACAGCAAAATGTTCCAAATTTGAACCAAATCCCCTTTCACACCTCTACGTCCAATTTTGTTAAAGAGTCCTACCCTTTGAAATTCTTTGAAGATAATATTTTCTTGATTTTTATCAAGAGTCTTCTTAAGTGACTTCGGTCATTTAAGATGTAGGTAACTATAGGGGCTTGCCCTTATAGGAAGCATGTCCGAACCCAACTTAATATAAACCCTATTTAATCCTTTATATTAAATAGGGGAACTTGTCGGCAAATACAAAGGTTTTGCAGACCAAACGGACGTCATA
>NW_018235943.1:261634-266916 GCF_001263595.1 Phalaenopsis equestris
TGAGGTACAGTGCTCTTTCATTTTAAACTATGAAAAATATGGGGTCAGTTTGATTTCATACTTCAACGTCCTTCCGAAGCGGGCGACGGGATTTCGATTCCGATGACCGACAGCTTCTTACGGGCAACTCCCCACAAACCAACCCGAAATAACGCCAACAACTTCTGGTGACTCCGATGGGGACAAGATTTTCTCTCCATACAAATCAAGAAATATTATCTTCACACATCGGTAATATGTCCATGTCCCTATTGGAGAAAATTACCCTTCTTCCGTTGACATACTTTACCCATTTCTGTCTTGGGAAAGTACAGCTAACTCCTTGGACTTCAGGACTAGCTGTTCAACCATCTTTGAACAGAGGGGTTCAGAAGGCCATTAAGGACTTTTTAAATTTTTTATGTGGCGTTGGATCCCCAATAGGTGTGTCGGTGGACTAATTACACCTAGGCATTTTCTGCCACTAATTCGGTCCCGCACTGGGTCCTAAACTTTTTCACATCTCCCCTCCAGATTTGAGTCGCTATTTTGTAAATTAAACCAAATAGTGTTGTGCAGCATGCACTTTGAAATATTAATTAAATTTTACACCTTTTTGAAGAAAGATGTTAAAATTACCTGTAAATTAAGACCCGCCCGGTCTATAGATTAACCTCTATTTTCAGTTCTTGAACTAAAGATTTTGAAGTTTTTGGCCATATAGCTAACCCTAAAACTTTCTATTTTAAAGCCCGCTGCAATGGCCTACGTAATACTGTCCTTTGCCTGCAACCTGCCAACGGACCGCAACGCCCGTAATGTCACTCCCACCATCAAGTTTGGAGCTGGATTTGAAGACTTCGAGGTTATCCTCGGGAAAGCCCCATTCGTGATAATGAAGATTGCTACTTCGGAAGTTCAAGAGCCATCTGCAAAATTCAGTTTCAACTACCTTCAGGACTTCCCTGCCTGCAAGAAGGCTAAAGCTACTGTCATCAAGCCTGCTATCCCTGCTACTGCTAAGGGAAAAGAAGTGATGGTCGTTGAAGATTTGACTGGAGAATTAACTGTTCCGCCACCCGTGTTTGAGATCGGGTCAAGCTCAAGGACAGTACCACTGACCCGAACTCAAAGAAGGAACTACAATAGAAGAGTTTGGAGGGCCATCAAAGCCCAAGCTCCTGAAAACACACCTGTGGAGGAGGAGCCTCATCAAGTTGAAGAGGTACTACCGGATATTTATCCACTCCTACGAGGGAGTAGATTCCATCCTCTGACAGATACTGATGGATGTGAGAGTATCCGGAAGATTGCTGCTGCATTAACATCACCTCATGGACATGGTGAGGAGAGAAAGAAATTCATCCCCATCACCCGAGTTAGTGCAGTCTTCAGAAGGCTTGCTGCTAAAGAAGGATGTTTGGTTAGTGAATTACTTAAACGAGTGGGACATGCAATTTCCCCTCTTATGAAGAATGAAATTTTGAAGGATGTTAAGTCTGCTGGAAAATCTCATAAGTCAACTATAAATTCACCTACCCGTATTCCCGTCTGGTTCTGTTTGGGAAACCGAGCAAATACTGCTATAGCTGCCACCGACCATACCACCACCAGGATCGCAGGTCACCGGCCGATTAAGTCAAGACCGAGAAGTTTACTAGTCATTCCTCCAATCACAGAAAGAAAGACAAGACAATTACCTGACACTGTAGCCGGTCTACACCAAGGGGAGCATACCTTCCCTCGACATACCAGTGTCTCTACTAGGACGGCCCGTAGGACGTCCCGCCCTGAGGCATCATCAAAGAAGAAGAAGAGGGTATGGGTACCCAAGGTCGCTGCACCGATACCGTTCAGTGAGCCTGGAGGGTAGGAAGTAAAACCAGTGCCTCAAATATCTAAAATAGTCGCGACAATGGCCAGCGAGATGGAGGAACAAGTTGACGATTTCCATCAGGGTCCTCCAGATTTTAAAGGAATCAAGGAATCGACAATTGAGAAAAAAGTTGAGAAACTCAGAATCGAGATTTCTGAGTTAGCTCGAGAGCATGGAGTTTCCGTCAATAGTGACAATGAGGATTTTGATTACAATGATTACTTGGAGGAAGATTTAATGGATGTCCATGTGATAGAAAAAAGAGCTACCACATCTGTGCGCGAGGCTCAACCTCACACTGAAGAGAACGCCGTAGATGAGCTGCGTAGGGTTATCCTCCTAAGGGATGAGCAAGTTGTTCTTTCTACTGGAGAAAAGAATAGAAGAGATGACTGCAGTTATGACCGCCATGGCCTCCATTCAGGGGTAATCACAAGCACCAAGATTGGCTTTTCCAGAAATTAACCAGCCAGAAATCATACACATCGCAGATGAAAGGAGGGAGGGTACTTTGACAGACAAAGAAGAACAACCGAAGAAGGATTCTCCATCAGGTGCCATGCCAGAAAAAGAGTTCAAGCAAATGGTTGAACAAGTACGGGAGGCCTTAGCCCAGTCCAAGGGCGGTGCATCAATTTTAAAGGGTAGACCTTACCCGGAGGAGTTCGATGTACCCCGAACTTCAAGATATTCGATGGGACTGGAAATCCCAGACAACACATAGCACATTTTCAAGCCAATTGTGGAAACACGAGGAATAGAGAAGCTCTACTCTGCCAGCAGTTCGTCAGCAGCTTATCAGGGATTTCTTTCGACTGGTAAGCTGACTTGCTCAACGGGTCAGTTAAAACATTTTCTGAGTTGGAACAGCTATTTGTGAAAGAATTTGCTGGGACGCAGCATCATGTGTCTATTGGAGAGCTCATGATGGAGAAACCTTGATAGACTAGTGAAACCTTGATAGACTATATTTTGAGGTGGAGAAACCTTAGCATGAAATGTGAACCTTAGCTACAGGAACATCAAGTGAATGAGATTCGACTCAAAAGCATTCATATGCCAGTATCTTTCATGCTTAAGGGACTCACCATCAAATCCTTCAAGAAGCTACTCAGTAAAGCCAGCAGTCTTCAAGAAGAAATGAAGCACATGGAGCCGCACGAAAAGGCTAAGATGACCAGAGTGTTCGAATAGAAATCAGGGGTAGTCGCAACTGTCGACAAGGAAAGCAGCCGATAAAGATATATGCAGAAGATCATCATCAGTCTTCATCACAGTACTCTAAAAAACAGAGCAGCCAATCCAACCAATGGCCGTCCCAGAAGGGATCACCTCGTCAGAAGGGATCACCTCGAACAACGGAAAGAATATCCCTATTAGAGCGACAGAAAGTTGTTTATTCCTTAAAAGATGAAGATGTACCTAAAATATCCAAAAGCTTGATGAAGAAACCAGAATTCAAACTGCCTGATCCAAAGAAACCCGAAGAGGTGCCCGAAGAGGTGGATAAGAAGAATGAGCCAAATTATTGCCCATATCACGGATTGCTTGGGCACACTATAGAAAAATTCTTCATCTTTAAAGAATGGCTCGACAAGAACCTCAAGAAAGAGAATATAACAATCCCGAAGGAGTATTTGAGAGAACCTGAAAAAGGTTCCATAAACATGATTTCAGCTGAGTCAATCTCCTTGATTGATCCATATGTCAAAGAAGATGGGTGGAGTAATACTTGGGATGAACTCAAGAGCGTCCTCAATCAAATATAGGATTCATCGAAACAAGCTTCTACAAATACCGAAGAAGGATGGAATGAGGTATGGAGCAGATCGTCCAAGAAAATACTGAACGAGCTACAGTCTGCATCAAAAGAAGCCTCCATTCAAAGTCTGCAGCATACCGAGCCCGAGATGAAGATTTTGCCAGAAAATCCATCATCGTCAAATCCAAAGCGCAAGAAAAAGAAAAGCGTCACTGCCAAGATTGATAGCACGGGGGTAGGATAGAGGCTGCCTCTACTAGATTGGTTCTCAGATTTGGGGAAGAAATTCCTCAAACCCTTGACTTTGTATGATTATCTTTTTCTCCCTCCGGGGTCTTATGAATATAATGGTTGTGATTTCAGCTACATTTTGACTATTTCTGGTAATAACGTGACTGATTATGACAAAGCTAGTTGCGATCTCGATCCCCAAAATGATCAAAACCCAAAAAGTCTCGAAACTAGGAATTAACAACATATTTACAAGGCCAAAGAAGAACTCAATACTCAATGATACCACTTATGACAACACCGAAAATAAAGGACCAACTCTCGAACGTCATGGTGCACTGTTTTCCATCAACTTAGATCTCTCTGATGAAGAGGAAAAGACACCTGAAGATTCAACAATGATATCTCAAGAAGAAGAGATCACATAAGTCAACTTGAGGAGCGGGAAAGTGTTACCACCAAGAACAGCTCCAACAAATAAAGGAAAACAGATAATGACTCGAGAAGAGATACCCCCATCTTCGCCAATGGAAGAACCACATAATCACGATAAAATTGAAGGATCATGTCTACAACGTGCTAGCTCATCTTATGAAGTTGCTCGCCCGACTAAGCATCTACGACACTCTGATCCTGTCAAAGGAGATGAGAGAACCTCTGGTTACAGCTTTGCTAGATCCAGAAATTTGCTTAGCTCAATTGGCTAGCACATCCTCAGATGAAGTTTGCTCGTTGGGAGAACAGTCAGGCGTAACCTTCACAGATGAATACTTGCTGCTCAGTACCGCCGACCACAACCGTCCTCTCTACATCTCCGTCAACATTGGCAGATTTGTGTTATCCAGAGTTTTAGTAGATCCTGGAGCATCTCTTAACTTGATGAATCTACAGACGTTAGCATATTTGGACTTCGACGTTCAAGAGCTCATCCCCGATAAGATGATGTTAAGAGGATTCAATCAAAACGGAGAATAAGCCATTGGATCAATTTCTTTACTTATGAAGGTCGGAGAACTCGTAACAACCGTTAAATTTCATATCATCGACGTGGAGACCTCTTTTAACGCTCTATTGGGTCGACCATGGATTCATGAGTATAATATGGTTCCATCATCCCTACACCAGTGCATTAAATACCGCAAAGATGGTCAAGAAAATTGCATCAAGGGAGATCTACAACCATTTTCAGTGCATGAAGTTGGTGTCCATGAAGATGCTGCCTACTACGCGCCTCCAAAGAAGACTGTCTTCTCGCGTGAAATTTTGACAAACAGAGATAAAGATTTGGGAGAATCACAAAAAGGAGGCCATACAACTCCGCTTAAACAACCTTCTACCACTCCCCTACGACAAGTTGGTGGAGGTTCTTCTAGTTTACGCACCCGAGGTCAAGGCCGGGGACGCGGACGAGGAAAGATCAATTTAATTGTTGAA
>NW_018235943.1:267268-268273 GCF_001263595.1 Phalaenopsis equestris
TTGTTACTAAGGAGTCAGAAGAGGATTGCCTCGATGTGGAGGATGACTCTGCTAATTAACCAATAGAAGATGCTCCACCAGAATTTGAGGAGGAAATTAAATCCACTATCGATGAATTGAAAGAGATTAACCTCGGGACTGAAGAATGACCCCGACCTATGTTTATAAGTTCTCTACTTGATGACGAAGAATCTGTAGAATTGGTCAAACTATTGACAAAATTCAAAGATTTCTTTGCATGGAGCTACAATGAAATGTCAGGACTGTCTGCAGAAGTTGCAGTCCATAAACTAGGGGTGGACAAGAATATAACCCCAGTAAAACAAGCTCCCAGGAGAATGCACCTGGAGAATGCACCTCGAGATAGAACAACAAGTAATCGCCGAGGTAAAGAAGCTGATTGACACCAACTTTGTTAAAGAGGAGCAATTCCCCACGTGGTTAGCCAATATTGTACCGGTTAAAAAGAAAAATGGACAGATCCGCATTTGTGTCGACTGAGATTTGAACATGGCATGTCCAAAAGACGAGTTTCCACTACCTATACCAAAAATTATGGTGGACATCGCTTCAACACATGAAATTTTCTCCTTCATGGACGGATCGTCGGGGTATAACCAAATTAAGATGGCTCCCGAGGATGCAGTTCTTACAGCTTTAAGAACACCAACTGGAATCTTCTACTACACAGTGATGCCATTCGGCCGAAAGAATGCCGGAGCAACATATCAGCGTGCAATGACGAAGATTTTTCACGACCTCATTCACAATCAAGTAGAATGCTACGTGGATGATCTGGTCATCAAAAGTAAATGAAAAATAGACCATTTGTACGATTTGAGGATCGTGTTTGAACGGTTACGACAATATAATCTCAAGATGAATCCCCTAAAGTGCGCATTTGGTGTCACTTCTGGGAAGTTCCTTGGATTTGTTGTTCATCATCGGGGAATCGAGATCGACCCGGAAAAGATTAAAGCTATCTTAGAAATGCCTCCCCCTAAA
>NW_018235943.1:268307-269568 GCF_001263595.1 Phalaenopsis equestris
CAGGGGAAGTTGGCATATCTGAGACGCTTTATTTCTAATCTCTCAGGTAGGTGTCAGCCTTTCTCGGCATTAATAAAAAAGGACGCCAAATTTGCTTGGGAAGAGAAATGCCAACGGGCCTTTGAGGACGTTAAACAATATTTAATGACACCTCCTGTTTTGGTAGCCCCTGTTGAAGGGAAACCGTTGATACTTTATACCGCGACTTTAGATGACTCCCTTGGAGCACTCTTAGCCCAAACCAACAAGGAGGGAAAAGAAAATGGGCTCTACTACTTCAGTCGTCGTCTAATACTGACGGAGATAAGGTATCCACCTATTGAGAAGCATTATCTGGCATTAATTTTGTCTCTCAAAAGCTTAGACATTACATGCTTTCTCATAGGATCACACTAATTTCGAAAGTTAATCCATTGCAATATTTTTAATCCATTGCAATATTTGATGCAATATTTGATGACCCGACCAACACTCTCCGGACATTTAGCGAGATGCTCAATGATCTTATTTCAATTTGATATAACTTTTATACCCCTCCGTACTATCAAGGGACAGATTGTAGCAGACTTTCTTGCTGCACACCCACTGCCAGCTGGGTCCTCTCTCAACGACGAGTTACAAGACGAGCAGATACTACAGATGGAATTTTCGATGGAATTTTCTAGTGATTTTCTAGTGCACATCGCTGGCAAATGTACTTCGATGGCGCTTCGTCGGCCAGGAAAGATAAGGGATCGGGCACAGTTATACCAGGCAAGGCAGGGATCAGTTTGATCTTTATTATGCCAAATAAGGGAATGTTGAGGTTCTCATACCACCTGACAGAGCCGTGCACCAACAATGAAACAGAATATGAAGCTTTAATCACCAGATTGGAATTGGCAATTTCAATGGATATAAAAAACATTGTCATTTATGGTGACTCTCAACTTGTCATCCAGCAAGTCGCCGGACAATATAGAATTATAAAACCAAGGTTAACAGAATACTATCAGTACGCGATAAAGCTCCTGGAGCAGGTTTTTGAGGTGACTTTCTACCGGATTCCTCGGGGACATAAAGCTCATGTCGACGCTCTAGCAAAACTCACTAAGGAAATGGCGTGTCCCCCGGAGGATTCCATCGAATTCACGGTGCAAGGAAGACGAGTATTGTCTTAAAATGACTTTGAAACTCTACACAAGCTTGGAAAAGAAGAAACGATAAATACAGTTGCAGACATCAACGAAGATTGGCGCAAGCCATTAATAGAATATTTGCA
>NW_018235943.1:269827-272307 GCF_001263595.1 Phalaenopsis equestris
CCCTCCGAATGTGCTACAGCAAAATGTTGCCTCATGGCCATTTGAGTGTTGAGGCACGGACATAATAGGTCCGATAGACCCTTCATCTTCTAAAGGACACAGGTTCATACTTGCCGCTACAGATTACTTCTCCAAATGGGCAGAGGCAGTACCATTACGTGAGGTTACGGTACAGCACGTCCTTCAATTTTTCAAAAGCCAAATTGTCTATCGTTTCGGAGTACAGCAAAAAATAATATCTGACAATGGGACAGCTTTTAAAAGTACAAAGATCAACAATTTCGTTAGAAGACATGAGATAGATTGGAGATACTCTACAATTTACTATCCCAGAGCAAATGGTCTGGCTGAAGCTTTCAACACGACACTGGTACAGATTTTGAAGAAAAGACTGGATGAAAATAAAAGGGATTGGCATAACAAACTGTTAGAAGCCTTATGGGCTTACCGGACGACTTTCAAGACTCCCACTCAGTGCACACCTTATATGCTCATCTACGATACCGAGGCAGTGCTACCGCTAGAAATCCACACACCATCTCTCAGAGTCGTCGTTGCCAACCAACTCACAAAGAAAGAAAACGCAAAACTCAGACTTGAAGAACTGGAGAGTTTCAAGGGAAAATGATTGGAAGCACAGCAACATTTGGAGCTCTACCAGGCAAAGATGGTACAAGCCCATGACAAATTGGTCCGATCAGGGAAATTCAAAATTGGTTACCTCGTACTCATGCTCAAAAGACCTATCCTTGCTCGCCGGAAATTAGGTGGAAAATTCGAGCCAACTTGGGAGGAACCATTTGTCATTGAAAAGGTCTATACAAAAGGAGCCTACCAGTTAGTGGACTTCCAGGGCAAAATACCCATGTTACCAATAAACAGATGATATCTGAAAACTTATTACGCAATCTGAGCTTGATGTCGACTGCCTCTGCTTGCTTTGAAACATTGAAACTTTGATTTTTTTTTTGGGTTATCTATATGGCCATATGTCTACGATTGGGTCCAAATTTTGTAATTAACCTCATATATAATGAAAATTTTCAGAAATTTTTTAGCTTCAAACGTTCTCTTTTCTACTTTTGGATTTAAAAATTTCATTAAATTAAAACAAAACTCACACATAAAATGAGTGATCCTTTTCACCAAAAAAAACTAAAATTTACTTTAATGGATACTCTATTTTATTCTTGTTCATGCCAAACTTCGGCCGACTGACGTTTCTTTCTGTCGTTTGGCGAAAGATTGTCAAGATAGAGGCTGATCTTTACCTTCCAGGAGGGCTGGAACCTCGCACTGAATGAAGAGATGGTGCCACATGGAGGTGTCATAGATTTCAACATGGATTTCAATCAGATTGATATGGACTACGACGGTCCTCTAATGGACATAGTCAGCAATGAAGAAATGAAGGGACTGCCTTCACTGTTGAGAGTGACCACTCAAGACGATGTGTCACGTAAAGGTAAAAACGTGATAGCAGAACAAGATCCAATGGAGGGGCCCAGCCGCGACTCTGCCCTCCATGATAGCTACTCCAGCAAGGGGCTTAATAGACGCCCATAGCGAACAACTACCAGATACTCCACTCCGCAGGACACACCGCAGAAATGCAAGCAGCAGAAATGCAAGCAGAAAGAAATAGAGAGCCTTTCTGTGACAGGAGCGCAAGCGCGAAAGAGACGTGAGCGGTTTTCTTACCCCTATTCCTGAGGGACATATTTACGATCTAGATCTGAGAGAGACTTCTGCCAGCCTGCCCACTATAGATGAAGAGTCACGATTTGTGACGGGATCAGATGTGCCCCCGGTCCTAGATATCCTATGCAGAGGTTGCCCAACATGCAACGTCGAAGTACCGGCCGGGACATCAGTCACGGGCGCATTTGCAGAATGCCCGGACTGCAACATCCTACATCTACAGCGCTTCAGTACATAAGAAGAGTACACTGCAAGCACCAACGAGTCTCAAACTCCAGATTTTGTGGCAAATGAACCGTATGTCCCACTGGGGACGGATCAGCGCGCACCTTGGAGCCCAGGATCATACATCCCACTTGAGGCTGAATCTCATATTATGGATTAGCCAGCGCCAGTTTGGATTCCCGCCGAGGCCCGGAGGAAGGAACCCCCCAGGCAGCTGCCAACTCCAGGTATGGTAGAATACTACAAAATAAGCAAAGTAAATAAGAGAGAATTCGAGTTCTATGAAAATGTTCAGGGAAAGTTTATCAACATATTGGAGGGCCTGGAGCTATATACCAGGGTTTTCTCTGAAATTGATGAAAGAAGCATTTTGGACTGCATCTTCGATCTAAGAGATAGAGGTCAACCGGGCCTTCTCATGGAGAGAACGTATTCCGAGCCAAGGAAATGGATGCGGGGGGAGGGAAGAATCATCATCCAGTGCGGTTGTTGCTATAATTTTACGAACGACAGACAGGGGAATTTGCCTGGGATCCTCAGATACGACCAAGTGG
>NW_018235943.1:272605-274560 GCF_001263595.1 Phalaenopsis equestris
AGCACTGCATACCAGGAGTACGACACCGTAGGGTGTCTGTGACCTTCCGCAGGATGGATGACAGTTAAGTACCATATGGGTTTCAGCAAGACCCGGAGTTGGAGGAACTGTTTCCTTACGAGCTATGAGAAGGTTGTATCTCTGAATACATGCGAAGGAAACTCTTATCCTGGAGCATGACTCAGAAGGTCTGCTTGATCAGGAGTTCAATATACCAAGCGTAGAGGATTCACTTGCTTTCTTTTACCAGCATGACATGTATTTGATGTAATCAGTCTATGATGTACTCATATCTTGAGATGACTCTCAATATATTTCAGCATGTATTACACGATGTACTATTTTTGAGGCATTAGCCCATGTTTGATCTGTCGCATCTTTATTGAAGCAGATTAATGAAAATTTCTCCCAAATTGTGCCTTCTTGTCAATTGCCTTTTGTGCGATGGATGAAAGCCACGAACCATGCAATGGTTCAGAGATCAAATGAACAAAGAACGAAACAACAAATCTTTAACAATAAACGAAATACAAATAAAAGATAATCATAAATGAATAAATAACAAAACAAATTTCTTTTTGAAATCAACACATTAAAATTAAAACTTTAAAAACACTTTTTTTAAAAAAAAATTCAATTGTGATGAAAACGACAATTTACTTGCTTGGGAAAATAAAAAATAAAAAAGTAATCCTCTTTCCATCAAAGAATTAGATGGATGTTGTGCGCGCAGCACGTGCGCACAACACAACCATCGTTATCTACCCTAACTCCCTGCACATCCTCATAGAATTTCACATCCTGCACATAAATCCATAAAGCTCTACAAATCTTCTTCAAAATCAATCTTCTCATATGACACGCTACTGCAAATTCAACACCACAAGCTCTTTGTAAGTTCCAAATCACATCTTCAAATCAGTACCTAAATCCTGACTCTCACATTTTGAGGTTGATACCTAAATTTCGACTCTCTCTCAGAATTGATACTTACATTTCAATTCTCTCACATCTTTGAATTGATACTTACATTTCAATTCTCACATCTTTGAATTGAAACTTACATTTCCATTCTCATATCTTTGAATTGATACCTACATTTCAATTCTCATATTTTTTAATTGATACTTACATTTCAATTCTCTCATATCTTTGAATTGATACTTACATTTCAATTCTCATATCTTTGAATTGATACTTACATTTCAATTCTTACGTTTGAGGTCGGTCCTTACATTCCGACACTTTCTTTTGAGAATTGATACCTACATTTCAATGCTCATTTCTGAATCAGTCCTACATTTCTGATTCTTTACGTTTGAGGTCGGTCCTTACATTCCAACACTTTCTTTTGAGAATTGAACTACATTTCAATTCTCATTATCGAATTAGTCCTACATTTCTGATTCCTTACGTTTGAGGTCGGTCCTTACATTCCGACACTTTCTTTTGAGAATTGATACCTACATTTCAATGCTCATTTCTGAATCAGTCCTACATTTCTGATTCTTTACGTTTGAGGTCGGTCCTTACATTCCAACACTTTCTTTTGAGAATTGAACTACATTTCAATTCTCATTATCGAAATCAATCCTACAATTTTGATTCTTACGTTTGAGGTCGGTCCTTACATTCCGACACTTTCTTTTGAGAATTGACCTACATTTCAATTCTCATTGTCGAATCAGTCCTACATTTCTGATTCTTTACGTTTGAGGTTGGTCCTTACATTCTGACATTACTTTATCTCTCTTGCATTCTCCATTATTTGCACTCTCTCTCTTTCAGTCCATCTCTCTCTCTCACCCACTTTCACCATCCCTCTTGCTCACTCCATCTTTTGCTCTCTCTCTCTCTCTCTCTTTCAGGATTTATACCAAAATTTCAATTCCCACCTAGGGGTCAGCACTTACATACTGATTCCCATCCTTTATAAATACCTGAAATTTCATAAC
>NW_018235943.1:276009-276721 GCF_001263595.1 Phalaenopsis equestris
CCAAGGCTAACCCAAGCTAGACCCAAGCCTAGCCCAACATGACCAAATTGATTAAAGTTCAAAATTCCCTCAAATTGACCCTCCAATTGAGCTCAAAACCACTTCCATCCTTCACCAAAGTTGTTCTTTATGATCATCTACACCAAATGCAACAATAAATTAGGCCAATTGAAATGGCTAGCCTAACTCAAATCCAAGTTTTGGTCATTTGCACCCACTTCGACCCATGCACTAATTGTGACCTAACCACCCTAAGGCCACCAAATTAACTCCACCACAGCCATTAGTTGGACTTAGAGACCAGTATAAACACCATAAAATCACATAAATCAAGCCATGGATCAAAGGTCCCCCAAATTAAGGGATCTTATTTCTAAAAATGCACATGCTTAAGATATCTTTGCCAAATCCATGCACATTTGCATTAAATTGCTGTGATGGATTCCTGTGGGTTCCCTGGGCTCCTAGCCACCTCCCCCTGGCCGGTCGGCCAGCCTAGTGGCCAGAGAAGCCTAAAACCAAGAGCCACCCCCATGTCACTTCACCCAAATCAAACCTAGAGGCCAGCTCATCCAAATCAAATAGTAGAGTATGAAGAGTTCCTCTGCCCTCCACCTAAGCACCACAATGCACCCAAACTTATGCCTTGAGAGCCACCCCATGGCCATTTTTATAAAAACTCACCTCCCACGGACATGGGAGATGTGACATG
>NW_018235943.1:276979-289977 GCF_001263595.1 Phalaenopsis equestris
ACCTCTACCATAGCTCTATACCAACTTAGACATCTGAAATCGAGCTTGGTCGGAGTCATACCTAGGCCTTACAACAAGACCAGGGACTCAATCTTCTAGCCTCCTTGGACCCTTGGACCCCAACAAACGTACCGAGCACCTCTGATCGAAGTCTCCCTTCTCAGAGCAAAGATGTAAAACTTGTCCTTCTCCCGAGCTTATTTTGATTCTCCATTTACTTAGGCTTGATTTTATGGTACATTAACCATATGGATGTGTTCATCTCACTTAGATGAATCCATAGGATCAAAAATAGGATCAAACCCGAAGTGATTTGGTTAAGTCTAGGCTGAGTTCTTGAGGTTTTAGTGTGGACGGGTACGGGATCATTCTATCGGGGACGATGAAAACCCAAAGTGATTTGGTTGAGTCTAGGCTGAGATCTTGAGGTTTTAGTGTGGACGAGTACGAGATCATTCTATCAGGGATGATGACAGGGAGCCGTTTGATCAAGCGTGTATCAAATAGATGGGGGATATCAAACCGGATAGCACTTCGGGACATAAACAGCGAGCTGAGTCAGCAAGCTATGTGGACGGCGGCGTCCAACCAGAGCGCGCCACGCATGCCTTCGGAGCCGTTGTAGGTTGAGGTGGCATGCCCGGTTTAATTATATAAATAGGGCCTTTTTTTATTTATTTAAATACCCTTAACTTAGAAATTTCATAACTTTGTGTAAAAAAATCACAAAAATAAAATAAAAACCCTCTTGCTCAGTGAACAAAGGGGAACAATGTGAAATAAATTTCAAGTTTATCTGGTGCATATTTTATTTTTAATTAACTAAACACTATTTTTAATCATTTGATTCTCCATGCATAATGGCAGATCACCTTGGCTTGAAATTTTGACATGTTGTAATCTCTGATAGGGGAAGTATTTTCTGATTCTTTCAAAGTCAGAGGAGCTTCCTATACAGAGACCCATATTTTTCAAGTTATTTCACATTATTTCTTTAAGATAATCATGGAAATTAGCATATCGATTATAAAATCTTAAGAAAATTTTGGAAGGTCCACCATGACTAGAGAAACCTTTGTAAATACTAAGTTGATTTTTAAAGATAAATACCACTCTTGACATTTAAATGATTTTTAAAAAATAAAAATATAACTCAAAAAATTATGAAACATAGTTTTTTGAGCTCTGTGTGATCAGGGGCATTTTCTAAAAATAAAATAATATTTATAATACAAACTTGATTTTTAACCTATTTTAAATATTTAAATAATTAAAAATCCTTAAAAATCACAAAAATAAAAGAACTCATGAAAAATGTTCTAAATTGCTTCTTAATCACTAAGGAACAATTAGAATATTTTTCCTATTTAGAATATTGAATTTCAAAGCTTAAAAATAATTTTTTTTAAAAGGCTAAAAATAATTTTTCCCTAAAAAAATTCCAAAAAATCAAGAAAAAAAAAAAAAAAAAATATAAAACTTGCTCCTCTGAGTTCTTTAACCTTAGGGAGATTTTTTTAAAAATATAAAACTTAATTTTCACCACCTAAAATATTTTATTTTTATTAAATAGCCCAGAATTTAAAATAATTCTATTAAATCACAGAGAATTCAAAAAATCATGAAATTTTGTCCAAAGGCTTCTCTGGTCTGGGTCTACTTCCAGTAAAAATTTCAAAGAATTATAATTTACCTTGGTCAAGTTAGGAATTTTCTTTGGAAAATCCTATTTTTGCATTAAAATAATTATATAAATTAAAT
Organism: Phalaenopsis equestris; assembly: GCF_001263595.1. Classification (NCBI taxonomy): domain Eukaryota; kingdom Viridiplantae; phylum Streptophyta; class Magnoliopsida; order Asparagales; family Orchidaceae; genus Phalaenopsis; species Phalaenopsis equestris. Next base: position 278,741 of record NW_018235943.1, read on the forward strand.
TAAATTTTGAAAAATCACATTTTATCCTCTGGACCCATGATATCCCCTAGTTCTTCTTCCTTTGGGTTCTACAATAAAATGTTCCAAATTTAAATGTTCCAAATTAGAACCAAATCCCCTTTCACAGCTCTACGTCTGATTTTATTAAAGAGTCATATCCTTTGAAATTCTTTGAAGATAATATTTCCTGATTTTTATCGAGAGTCTTCTTAAGTGACTTCGGTCATTTAGGATGCAATTAACTATAGGTTCTTGCCCTTATAGGAAGCATGTATGAACCCAGCTTAATATAAACCTTATTTAATCCTTTATGTTAAATAGGGGAACTTGTCGGCAAATACAAAGGTTTCGCAGACCAAACAGACATCATACTTTCCTTAGTTTATTTGATCGAGCCTCATCCTCAACTCTTGTGTTTATCCTTTGGGATAGATACAGGATTTAAAGTACAATGCTCTTTCATTTTAAACTATGAAAAATATGGGGTCAGTTTGATTTCATACTTCAACGTCCTTCCGAAGCAGGCGACGGGATTTTGATTCCGATGACCGACAGCTTCTTACGGGCAACTCCCCACAAACCAACCTGAAATAGCGCCGACACCAGACATTCTACAAATGTGGTTGTGACTGATGTCCCGACTGGTTCCTCAACGTTGCATGTTGGGCAACCCTTGCATAAGATATCTGGAACTGGGAGCACATATGATTCTGTCACAAATCCTGACTCTTCATCCGTAGTGGGCAGGCGTAGTTCATCCGTAGTGGGCAGGCTGGCAGAGGTTTCTCTCAAATATGGGTCGTAAATATGTTCCTCAGGAATGCGGGTAAGAAAATTGTTCACGTCTCTCTGGTGTTTGTGTTCCTGTCGTAGAAAGGCTCTCTACTTCTTTTGGATCGCATTTCTGCGCTACGTCCTGCAGACGGAGTATTCGGCAATCGTTCATTACAAGTGGCTATCAGGTCCCCTGCTGGAGTAACTACCATGAAGGGCAGATGGTTGGGCCCCTCCATCGGATCTCGTTCCGCTATCACGTTTTTAACTTTGTGTGTCACATTGTCTTAAGTGAGTACCCTCAACAGTGAAGGCACTCCCTCCTTTTCTTTACAGTTGACTATGTCCATTAGGGGACCCTCGTAGTCCATATAAACTTGGTTGAAATCCACGTTGAAATCTATGACACCTCCTTGCGGCGTCATCTCCTACTTCAGTGCAAGGTTCCAGCCGTCCTGGAAGGCAAAGATCAGCCCCTATCCTGACATTTTTCTGCAGACGACCGGAAAAAAGTCAGTGGGCCAAAGCTTGGCATGAACAAGAACAAAACAAAGTATTTATTAAAGTAAATTTTAGTTTGTTTTTGGGAAGAGGATTATTCATTTTATGTGTGAGTTTTGTTTAATTTAGTAGGGTATTTAAATTCAAAAGTTGAAAAGATAACGCGTAAAGTTCATATATATATATAGATATATATATATTCAAAATTTTCATTATAATGAGGTTAACTACAAAATTTGGACCCGGTCTGGACCCGGTCATAGAAATTTGGACCCGGTCATAGACATTTGGCCACATAGATAACCCTAAAATAATCAAAGTTTCAAAGTTTTAAGGAAAGCAGAGGCAAGCAGCAATGAGCAGCATTAGGTTGCGTAATAGGTTTTCAAATATTGTCCATTTATCGGTAATATGGGTCTTTCGCCTTGGAAGTCCACTAACTGGTAGGCTCCTCTTGTATAGACCTTCTTAATGACATGACAAATGGTCCTTCTCAATGACAAATGGTCCCTCCCAAGTTGGCTCGAATTTTCCACCTACTTTGCGGTGTGTCTTTTGAGCACAATTGAGCACAAACACGAGGTCACCAACTTTGAATGTCCTTGGGCAGATCAATTTGTCATGGGCTTGTACCAGCTTTGCCTGGTAGAGCTCCAAATGTTGTTATGCTTCTAGTCGATTTTCGGCTTCTAGTCATTTTCTCTCAAGACTCTCCAGTTCTTCAAGTCTAAGTTTTACGCTTTCTTTAGTTGTGAATTGGTTGGCAAGGGCGACAGTCGACTCTGAAAGATGGTGTCTGGATTTCTAGCGGTAGCACGCCCTCAGCAACACGAGCGCATTGGGTGTACACCGAGTGGGAGTCCTAAAAGTCGTCCGGTAGGCCCACCAGGCTACTCATAGATTGCTACCAATCCCTTTTGTTTTCATCCAGTGTTTTCTTCAAAGTCTGTACCAGTGTCTTGTTGAATGCTTCAGCCAGACCATTTGCTCTGGGATAGTAAATTGTAGAGTATCTCCAATCTATCCCATGTCTTCTGATAAAATTATTTATTTTTGTAATTTTGAAAGCTATCCCATTGTCAGAGATTATTCTTCACGGTACTCCAAAATGATAGACGATTTGGCTTTTTAAAAATTGAAGGAAGTGCTATGTCGTAACCTCATGTAACGGTACTGCCTCTACCCTTTTGAGGAAGTAATCTATAGCGACAAGTATAAACATGTGTCCTCTAGAAGATGGAGGGTCTACTGGACCTATTATGTCTGTGCCCCAACACTCGAATGGCCACGAGGCAACAGACATTCGGAGGCTGGTGTAAGACCACCCCATGCACTTGGCATTGGTGACATCTTCTAGCTGTATCCATGCAATCAGACATCATTGTTGGCCAATAATACCCGAGTCTTTTAATCTTCATCTTCATTTTTTACCCTGATTGGTGAGCATCACACAATCAAGCATACCTCTTTAACAATATTCTATGCTTTGGCTTTGCTTAAAGACTGTAGCCACATCTGGTCGAACGATCTTTTGTAGAGAAAATTTCCCACCAGGGCATAATACATAGCCCTTCTTGTGATGTGGTGCTCCTCAAACTTGTCTTCTGGTAGCTTTCCAGTATGCCAATATTCTATTAATGGCTTGCGTCAATCTTTGTTGATGTCTGCAACTGTATTTATTATTTCTTCTTTTCTAAGCTTGTGTAGAGTTTCGAAGTCATTTCGTGACAAGACTAGTCTTCCTTGCACCGTGACTTCGATGGAATCCTCTAGGGGACATGCCATTTCGTTAGCGAGTTTTGCTAGAGCGTCGGCATGGGCATTATCTCCCGGAGAAATCCAGTAGAAATTCACCTCAGGAATCTACTCCAGGAGCTTCATTGTGTACTGATGGTACTCTGGTAATCTTGGTTTCAAAATTTTGTATTGTACGGCGACCTGCTGGATGACAAGTTGAGAGTCACCATAAATGACAATGTTTGCCAATTCCAATCCGGTGATTAAGGCTTCATATTCTGCTTCATTGTTGGTGCACAGCTCTGTCAGGTGGTATGAGAACCTCAACATACCCTTATCTGGCGTAATAAAGATCAAACTGGTCCCTTCTTTGCCCGGTATAACTGTGTCCGATCCTTTGTCTTTCCTGGCTGACGAAGCGCCATCGAAGTACATTTCCCAGAGCTGCGCACTACTAAAAAATTCCATTTGTATTATTTGCTCATCTGGTAACTCGTCGTTGAGAGAGGACTCAATTGGCAGTTGGTGTGCAGCGAGAAAATCTACTAGTATATGTCCCTTGATAGCATGAAGGGGAACAAAAGTTATATCAAATTGCAATAAGATTATTGACCATCTTGCCAAATGTCTGGAGAGTGTTTGTCGGGTCATCAGATAATGCAATGGATTAACTTTCGAGATTAAGGTAATCTTATGAAAAACCATGTAATGTGTATGCTTCTGGGTGGCAAAAATTTACGTCAGACAATGCTTTTCAATAGGTGTATACCTATCTCCGTCGGTATAAGACGACGACTCAAGTAGTAAAGTTCATTTTCCTTACCCTCATCATTGACTTGGGCTAAGAGGGCTCCAAGAGAGTCATCCAAAGCCGCGGTATAAAGTATCAATGGTTTCCCTGTGATAGGGGCTACTAAAAAAGGAGGTGTCATTAAATATTGTTTAACGTCCTTAAAGGCCCGCTGACATTTGTCTTCCCAAATAAATTTGGCGTCCTTTTTAATTAATGTCGAGAAAGACTGACACCTACCTCAGAGAATAGAAATAAAGCATCTCAGATATGCCAACTTCCCTTGGAAGGAACATAGCTATTTCAAGGTTTTAGGAGGAGACATTTCCAAGATAGCTTTAATCTTATCTGAGTCGATCTCTATTCTCCGATGATGGACAACGAATCCTAGAAATTTTCTAGAGGGAACGCCAAATGCACACTTTAAGGGATTCATTTTAAGGTCATATTGTCGTAACCGTTCAAACACGATCCTCAAATCGTACAAATGGTCTATTTTTTGTTTACTTTTGATGACCAAATCATCCACATAGCATTCTACTTGGTTGTGAATGAGGTCGTCAAAAATCTTTGTCATTGCACGCTGATATGTTGCTCCGACGTTCTTTAGGCCGAACAACATCACTATGTAGCAGAAAATTTCAATCAGTGTTCTGAAAGCTGTAAGTGTTGCATCCTCGGGAGCCATCTTAATTTGGTTGTATCGCAACGATCCGTCCATGAAGGAGTCAATTTCATGTGTTGAAGTGATATCCACCATCATCTCTGGTATAGGTAGTGGAAACTTGTCTTTTGGACATGCCTTGTTCAAATCTCTGAAGTCGACACAAACGCAGATCTGCCCATTTTTCTTCTTAACAGGTACAAGTACATTCTTAACAGGTACAATATTAGCCAACCATATGGGATACTACTCCTCTTTCACAAATTTGACATCTATCAACTTCTTCACTTCAGCGATGAATTGTTGTTCTATTTCAAGGCACATTCTCTTGGGAGCTTGTTTTACTGGGGTTATATTCTTGTCCACCCCAAGTTTATGGACTGTAACCTCTGCTGACTTTCCTGACATTTCATCGTAGCTCCATACGAAGCAATCTTTGAATTTTGTTAATAGTTTGACCAATTTTGCAGATTCTTCATCATCAAGTAGAGAACTTACAAATGTAGGTCGGGGTCGTTCTTTAGTCCCGAGGTTAATCTCTTTCAATTCAACCATAGTAGATTTAATTTCCTTCTCAAATTCTGGCGGAGCATCTTTTATTGGTTGATCAGTAGAGCCATCCTCTACATCGAGGCAATCTCCTTCTGATTCACTAGTAGCAACCATGCAAAATTCAGAATCATCAACTGGTCCAACTGTACCAAATCCGAGACCTTCTTTTGAATTGGGAGTTCAACTCTTAGCATTCCATAGTTTTTCAAAGTTGTAATTTATCTTTTGACAATTGTTTTGGCAAATGTCCTTGTTGAATTAACTTTTGTACGTAAGGCGAAAAGTAACCAAAAGGCAATTCCATTAATTCATTAGAATACCTTAATTTTGTTCACAAAGATGAATGCTTCTTGGAACTCAACAGGCTTCTTTGGAAGCACGATAAAATTTGATCATCTTTGAACAAACACTACGGACTTCCTTGACCTCTAAACTCTTGACCTTTTGTGGGAGAATCAGAGTAAGGGTCATAGTATTCACATAGTGGTTTATTCGATCTTACATTTACATTATTTCATATTCATTTGTATCTTCTATGGATATCTCGTATTGAGGTTTCTTCGTATTGAGGTTTCTTCTGCTTTGTCATATCCATGCATCGAAGTATTCAATTAAATAAGCAAAGTCCTCATCACCAATGTTGATGTTTGGCCTAGTCCATTCAAAAATTAAATTGATCTTTCCTAGTCCACATCCCCAGCCTCGACCTCAGGTGCGTGAACTAGAAGAACCTCCACCAACTCGTTGTAAGGGAGTGGTAGAAGGTTGTTGAAGCGGAGTTGTTTGGCTTCCTCTTTGTGATTCTTTTAAATCTTCATTTTTATTTGTCAAAATCTTGCTTGAGAAGACAGTCTTCTTTGGAGGCGCGTAGTAGGCAACATCTTCATAGATACCAACTTCATGCATTGAAAATGGTTGTACGTCTCCTCCTTGATGCAATTCTCTTGACCATCTTTGCAGTACTTGATGCACTGGTGTAGAGATGATGGGACCATATTGTGCTCATGAATCCAAGGTTGACCTAATAGAGCGTTAAAAAAGGTCTCGGTGTCGATAATATAAAATTTAGTGGTTGTCACAAGTTCTCCAACCTTCATAAGTAATGTAATTGATTCAAGGACTCTTTCTCCCTTTTGGTTGAATTCTCTTAACATCATCCTATCGACTGTATGCTCTTGAGTTTCAATATCCAAATAAGACAATGCTCGTAGGCTCATCAAATTAAGAGATGCTTTAGGATCTACTAAAACTCTTGAAAACACAAATCTGCCAATGTTGACGGAGATGTAGAGCGGACGGTTGTGGTCAGTGGTTCCGAGCAACAAGTCTTAATCTATGAAGGTTACCTCTAACTATTCTCTCAATGAGAAAACTTCATTTGAGGATGTGCTAGCCCACTGATCTAAGCAAATTTTTGGATCAAGCAAAGTTGTAACCAGAGATTCTCTCATCTCCTTTGACCGGCTCAGAGCATCGTAGATGCTTAGTCGGGCAGGCAACTTCCTAAGATGAGCTAACACATTGTAGTCTACTTTGTAGGATCCTCCAATTTTATCTTGATCATGTGGTTCTTCTACTGGTGGAGGTGGGGGTATCTCTTCTCAAGTCATTATCTTTTTTCCTTTATCTATTGGAGCTATTCTTGGTGGTAACAATTTTTCGCTCCTTAAGTTAACTTCTATGATTTCTTCTCCTTGAGATATCATTGTTGAATCTTCCAGTATCTTTTCCTCTTCGTCAGAAAGATCTAAGTTGATGGCAAGTGGAGTACCATGATGCTCGAGAACTGGCTCCTCGTTATCGGTGTTGTCGTAAGCGATATCATTGATGTCTTCTTTAGACTTGACAACGAGTTCATCATACTCGAGTACGATTTGAGGATCATTTTGGGAATCGAGATCGCAGCTAGATCAGTCATAATCAGTTACGTTATCACCAGAAACAGCCAAAACGTAGCTGAAATCACAATCATTATATTCATAAGACCCCAGAGGGACAAAAAGATAATCATACAAAGTCAAGGGTTTGAGGATTTTTTTCCCCAGATCTGAGACAACCAATCTGGTAGAGGTAGCCCCTATCCTACCCCCCATGCTATCAATCTTGGTAGTGACGCTTTTCTTCTTCTTGTTCTTTATCCTTGATGATGACTGATCTCCTGATGAAACCTTCATCTCGGGCTCGGTATATTGCGAACTCTGAGTGAGGGCTTGTCTTGATGCAGACTGGATCTTGTTCGGTATTTTCTTGGGCGATCTGCTCCAGACCTCATTCCATTCTTCTTTGGTATTTGTAGAAGCTTGTTTTGATGAATCATGTATTTGCTTAAGGACCCACTTTAGTTCATTTCAAGTTGTACTCTATCCATCTATTCCGGCATACGGATCAATTGGGGAGATTGGCTTGGCCAAAATTAAGTTTATGGAACCTTTTCAGGTTCTTTTAAATTTTCTTTCGAGATTGTAATGTTCTCTTCCTTGAGGTTCTTCTCAAAACAGTCCTTAAAGACGAAACACCTGTCTATAGTGTGCCCAAGCAACCGGTGGTATGGGCAATAATTTGGTTCATTCTTCTTATCTACCTCTTCGGGTTTCTTTGGATCAGGCAGTTTGAATTCTGGTTTCTTCATCAAGCTTTTGGATATTTTAGGTACATCTTCATCTTTTAAGGAATAAACAACTTTCTGTCGCTCTAATAGGGATATTCTTTCCTGAGGTGTGAGAGTACTGTGACGAAGACTAGTGATGTTCTTCTGCATATATCTTTATCGGTTGCTTTCCTTTGTCGACAATCGCGACTACTCCTGATTTTTTTTCCTGATTTTTTTTCGAACACTCTGTTCGAACACTCTGGTCACCTTAGCCTTTTCATGTGGCTCCATGTGCTTCATTTCTTCTTGAAGTCTGGTGGATTTACTGAATAGCTTCTCGAAGGATATTATGGTGAGTCCCTTAAGCATGAAAGCTACTGGCCTATGAATGCTCTTGAGTAGAATCTCAATCAATCTCAATCGCTTGATGTAGCTGAGGTTCACATTTCATGCTAAGGTTTGTCTACCTCAAAATATAGTCTGCCAAAGTTTCGCTGGGCTTTTGCATCTCCATCATGAGCTCTCCAATAGACACATGATGTTGCGCCCCAGCAAATCTTTCACAAATAACTGTTCCAACTCAGAAAATATTTTAACTGACCCGTTGGGCAAGTCAGTGTACCAGTGGAAAGCAATTCTTGACAAACTGCTGACGAATTGCTGGTAGAGTAAAGCTTCATTATTCCTCGTGTTGCCACAACTGGCTCGGAAATTTGGTATGTGCTGTCTAGGATTTCCAGTCCCATCGAATATCTTGAAGTTTGGGGCCACGAAACCCTAGGGGAATGGTACGGCATCGAACTCCTCTGCGTAAGGTCTACCCTTTAAAATTGATGAACCAACCTTAGATTGGGCTAAGGCATCCCGAACTTGTTCAACCATTTTCTTGAGTTCCTTTTCTGGCATGGCACTTGGAGAATCTTTCTTTGGTTTTTCATCTTTGTCTAGTAAAGTAGCTTCTCTTCTTTCATCTGTGATGTGTATGATTTCTGGCTGATTAATCTCTGGAGAAGCCAATCTCGGTGCTTGTGATTGCCCTTGAATGGTGTTCATGGCGGTCATAGCTGTAGTCATCTCTTCTATTCTTTTCTCTAGTAGACTGACTTGCTCATCCCTTAAGAGGATAACCATACACAGCTCATCTATGGAGTTCTCTTTGGTGTGAGGTTGAGCCTCGCGCATAGATGTGGTAACTCTGATTTCAATCACATGGACATCCATGAAATCCTCCTCCAAGTAATCATTGTAATCAAAATCTTCATTGTCACTATTGACGGAAACTTCGTGCTCTCGAGCTAACTCAGAAATCTCAGAAATCTCTAACTCGAAAATCTCAATCTTGAGTTTTTCAAATTTCTCCTCAAATATTGATTCCTTGATTGCTTTAAGATCTTAAAATTAAGCATTCACGCATGCATAATTGAGTTCAGTTTCTCCATCTCGCTGGCTAATGTGGTGGCGATGTCAGATATTTTAGACACTGGTTTTACTTCCTGTCCTGCAGGCTCACTGAACTGCATCGGTGTAGCGACCTTGGGTACCCATACCCTCCTCTTTTTTGACATAATGTCTCAGGACGGGGCGTCTTAGTAAAAACATCAGTATGTCGAGGGAACGTATGATCCCCGTGGTGTAGACCAGCTACAGTGTCAGGTAATTTCTTTATCTTTGCCTCTGGGATTGCAGGAATGACGGGTAAGATCTTCGGGCCCAGTCTCAACTTAACCGGTTGACGGCCTGCGGTCCTGATGGCAGTATGATCAATATTAATCACTGCGGTATTAACTTTGTTCCCTAAGCGGAGCCAAACAGGAATACGAGTAGGTGGCACTCCAGCTGTCTTACGGGATTATCTGGCAGACCTGACGCCTTTCAAAATTTCCTTCTTCACGCAAGGGGAAATTGCATCTCCCACTCGTTTTAAGTAACTCACTAACCAAACATCCTTCTTTGGTAGCAAGCCTTTTGAAAACTAAGCTAACTTGAGTGATAGGAGTGAACTTCTTTTTCTCCTCACTGTGTCCATGAAATGTCTGTAATGAGGCAGGGATCCTCTGGATACTCTCATATTCATCAGTATTTGTCAGAGGATGGAATCTACTCCCTCGTAGGAGTGGATAAATTTTTGGTAGCACTTTTTCATCTTGATGAGGTTCCTCCTCAACGGGTGTCTCCTCTAGAGCCTGGGCTTTAATGGCCCACCGAACTCTTCTATTACGGTTCCTCTTTTGAGTTTGGGTCAGTGGTATAGTCCTTGAGCTTGACACGATTTCAAACACGACGATTTCAAACACGGGTGCACGGGTGGTGGGAAAGTTAATCCCTCAGTCGGATCTTAAAAAATCATCACTTCCTTCCCCTTAGTACAGTAGGGATAACAGGTTTGGTGGGTGTTGTGACGGCAACAGCTTTAGCCTTCTTACAGGCAGGAAATTCTTGAAGGCAGTTCAAACAGAGTTCTGCAGACAGTTCTTGTATTTCTGTAAGAGCGATCTTCATTACCACAAATGGGGATTTCCCATGGATGACCTCGAGATCTTCAAATCTGGCTCCAAATTTGATGGTAGGAGTGATTTTGTGGGCTTCGTGACTTGTCGGCAGTTGCACGAAAAAGTCAGCATCGAGTAGGCCATCGTAGCAGGCTTTAAAAACAAAAAAATTTAGGGTTAGCTATATGGCCAAAAACCTCTTTATCTTTAGTGCTAGCACTGAAAATAGAGGTTGATCTGTAGACCGGGTGGGTCTTAATTTATGGGTATTTAAAAAAAAATTAAGTGGTGTAAAATTTAATTAATGCAAGAAAGTTTCAAAGTTTACGCAACACAATAAGATTTGGTTTAATTTGCAGAATAGCAAATCAAATTTGGAAGGGAGATGTGAAATATTTTAGGACCCAGTGCGGGACCCAATTAGTGGAAGAAAATGCCCAAGTGAAACTAGTCCACCGACACACCTATTGGGGATCCGACCCCATATAAAAATTTAAAGAGTCATTAATACCCTTCTGAACCCCTCTGTTCAAAAATGGTTAAACAACTAGTCTTGAAGTCCAAGGAGTTGATTGTACCTTCCGAAGACAAAAATGGGTAAAGTATGTCAACGGAAGAAGGGTAATTTGGTCCAAGAGGGGCATGGACACATTATTGATGTGTGGAGTTGATGTGTGGAGATAATATTTAATATTTCCTGATTTGTACAGAGAGAAAAACTTGTCCCCAGCGGAGTCGCCAGAAGCTGTCGGCGCTATTTCGAGTGATTTTGGGGAGTTGTCTGTAAGAAGCTATCGGTCGCCGGAATTGAAATCCCACTGCTCGCTTCGGAAGGACGTTGAAGTATGAAATCAAACTGATCCCATATTTTTCATAGTTTAAAATGAAAGAGCACTGTACCTCAAATCTTGTATCTATCCCGAAGGATAAACACAAAACTTGAGAATGAGGCTCAATCAAATAAACTAAGACAACTATGACGTTTGTTTGGTCTGTGAAACCTTTGTATTTGCCAAATAATTCTCCTATTTAATATAAAGGATTAAATAGGGTTTATATTAAGCTGGGTTCAAACATGCTTCCTATAAGGGAAAGCCCCTATAATTAATTACATCTTAAATGACCAAAGTCACTTAAGAA
>NW_018235943.1:290005-290708 GCF_001263595.1 Phalaenopsis equestris
CAAGGAATTTCAAAGGGTAGGAATTTCAATGAAATTGGACGTAGAGGTGTGAAAGGGTATTGGTTCAAATTTGAAACATTTTATTGTAGAATCCAAAGGATGAAGAACTAGGGGATGTCATGGATCCTTGAGGAGAACCTCCATGACTTCCTAAGCTATCCTAATGTTTGGTTTAAATTTAGAAGAGAAAAATTTAAGTGTTTCATCCTGCCAATTTTATTAGTTAGTATTTATATTCGTGTGGAACAATCACACAAATAGCCTGGAAGATATGAGGATTTAGGTCATGACAAATGACAACCTCGGAATCCTAAGACGAGTTAGGGCTTATATTGTATAGCAGGGCTATGCAAAAGCGTAAAGATGATGTGAGGATTTACGTTGCATAAGCAAGAAACCTCGAAGTTCTATGGCTTTTTTGTTTAAGTCTAAGGAAGAAAGATTGGCTTAGCCGGGGAAGACAGGTTTTGCTCTTGAAGATGGACGTGTTGCCCACCATGCTAGCTCTAAGTTCTTCATCGCGACGAGTTTGAATTTTCTAGTGTGTCAAGTTATAGTGTCAAATCAGGTGGCCCTATGGTTGAAGTTCTTCAAATTTTATGAGGGCATATTAAAGTTTATTAGAGCGACACCAGTTAGGATCCTACAGTTCCCTCGTTCCGACACCACTATTTTCTATTGGATTCTCTTAGTCCAAATGAAC
>NW_018235943.1:290852-293166 GCF_001263595.1 Phalaenopsis equestris
TGCAATTGTAGTTTTGTGTGATGTTTGTGATTAAATTTTGAGTTGTTTTATATTTTGAAAGTTGTGGCAGTGGATTTTATCTTGGTTCATTTTAGTTTTGGTTTTGGGCTTTGGTTTTGGTTAACATGCAAGTCTGTGTTGTTTTCGTACATGCAAGAATAAAAAAGAAACAATGTACGCATAAAGAGAAGCATGTAAGGAAAAGGCACAAGAAAGACGGTACTATAGACTGTAAAAGCGTACATGGTGAGTCTTCTCATTTCACCACCCAAAACTTAAAAATACATGTGAGGGCATTTATGAAGAGCAGGAAAAGTAAAGTTCTGGTGGTTTTCCTAACTCTATGTTGTATTTTGGTGAGTCCTTAAAAGTTTAATTAAGGATGAATTCATTGAGCAAAGTATATTAAGTTTGATAGACCTCTGAGGTATCCAACAAGTTAAGAGGAGGAAGCAGGTCCATGCCTCCCTCTCACCAACTGGTGAAAAGCCTCGAGTCCATTTAAACTTATTATGTTGCTTAATGGTTCAACCTGTGAATACTTCTAATGCTTAGTGAACATTGATGTCTTAATTATCCCTAAGGAAGGGGTAATAATCATTTATCATTTAATCTGAAAATTATGTGAGTGAATTTCCTTAAAGGGCAAGTTGGTGTAATCTGAACACTTAGCCAATTTTTTAATTAGACATAGTGGTGTTTCAAGGATGTTTGATTATGTTATGCTTATTTCTTTAATCCTCATTCAGCCAATTTTGATTTGGCCTAAGCCACCCCTAAGCCCTTAAGACATAGGTGAATGTCTTAATTAGTTTTAAAAAGGTTAAGCTTTTAAGCTTTAAGTGGTCATGATTCATAATTTGAATTTTTATTTGAAAATTAAAATAGGGGATTTAATTTGATTAAGTATTAACATCAAAAGTCATACCTCTAAGTTGAGGATCATTTAATTTTAATAAACTTCCAAATTTTAATAATTTAGAAATTTATTAACTTAATTAAGAAAGTGAGATTGGTTTCTACCAATTAACCCCTTTTGTTTCAAACATCAAATAAATTGATTAAGATCAGAGGTTGCCCATTTCCCTCCTTGACTTAAGCTTAAATGTTAATTAAGCCTAAATTTCCAAAATTACACATTTGCCCTTAAGGCTGTAACACTTCATAATTTGTCAAATTCAATTCAAATGACTTTCAAATTTATATCCTACCTCATTCATGGGTTAATTAAGACATGAGAGGATAAAATGTGATTTTTCAAAATTTAATTTATTTTATATAATTATTTTCATGCAAAATAGGATTTTTCAAAGAAAATTCTTAACTTCAACGTAAATTCTAATCCTTTGAAATTTTTACCGGAGGTAAACCTAGACCTGATAAGCAACCTAGACCAAAGGAGCCTTTGGACCAAATTTCATGATTTTTGAATTTTCTGTGATTTATAAGAATTATTTTAAATTCTTGCTTATTTAACAAAAATAAAATATTTTAAATGATGAAAATTAAGTTTTGTATCTTTTAAAAATCTCTCTAAGGCTAGAGAACCTAGAGGAGCAAATTTTATATTTTTCTTTGATTTATTGGAATTATTTTAGTGAAAAGTCATTTTTAGCCTTTAAAAAATTATTTTTAAGCTTTGAGATTCAATATCTTTATTTAGAAAATCAGGAAAAATATTCTAATTGTTCCTAAGTGATTAGGAAGCAATTTAGAATATTTCCATGAATTTTATTATTTTTGTATTTTTTTATGAATTTTTTAAATATTTAAAATAGGCTAAAAATCAAGTTTTTATTCTAAATATTATTTTATTTTTATAAAATAACCCTGATCACAGAGAACTCAAAAAAAACTAAGTTTCCTAATTTTTTGAGTTATATTTTGATTTTAAAAAAATCATTTAATTGTTAAAAGTGGTATTTATCTTTAAAAATCAATTTAAGTTGTCAAATGAACTCAAAATATTTTGAAATTTTTATAGTGAGTTCTATGGATCATAAACCACAGTGGGGATTAAAAATCAAGTCATTTAAATGTTTATTTTTTTTAAAATTAATTACTTTAGTGATTTATTGTTTGTAAAATTTAAGTGTATTTTAAATGACTTGACCCATGAAATTATTTCCAAGAGCTTCTCTGGTCATGGTGGACCTTCCAAAATTTTCTTAGAATTCTCTAATCAATATGCTGATTTCCATGATTATTTTAAGGAAATAATGTGTAAGAACTTGAAAAATATGGATCTCTGTATAGGAACCTCCTCTGACTTTGGAAAAATCAGAGGGTGTTTCCCTTGACAGAGGCTACAACA
>NW_018235943.1:293334-332899 GCF_001263595.1 Phalaenopsis equestris
TTTATTTCACAGTGTTTTCCTTTGTTCACTGAGCAAGAGGGTATTTTTATTTTAGTTTTGTGATTTTTCTACACAAAGTTATGGAATTTTGAAGTTTAGGGAGTTTAAATAAATAGAAAAAGCCCTATTTTTCTATTTATCCATGCGACTCCATGTAGATCCTAGGCAGCTCCAAAACTCCACATGACACCCTCCTATTTGACGTCGCCGTCCACGCCAGTAGCCATGTGTCTCGCTCTTTATGTAAAGAAGCGTTGTCCGGCTTCATCTTGGCCATCCATTTGATACACGCGCGATCAGACGGCGCGTGGTCATCGTCCCCAATGGCTTAAGCTGAGAAGCTGAGAGCCGTCCACCTTCACCTTCAAGGCTTATGATCTCTCTCATTTCTCAACCAAATTAAGTGAAATTGTTTTTTTAAAATGATCATTTTAGTGAGACGAACACATCCACTTGGTTAATGTGTCATGAAATTAAGCCCAAGTAAATGGAGAATCAAAATAGGCTCAGGAGGAGGAGAAGTTTTTTACCTTTGCTCTGAGAAGGGAGGCTTCAATCAGAGATGCTCGGCACATTCGTTGGGGTCCAAGGAGGCTAGGGATTAAACCTCTTGCTGTGGTGTAAGGCCTATGTATGAATTCAACCAAGCTTGATTTCAGGTGTTGGTCTAGAACTAAGGTGGAGGCTATTTCAGAGGTTAATTTGTTGAGGCTTTGTCTTCTTTTGTTGTTGTGAAGGTGTGGGCACAAGCAATTGAAGTTTGGTGGAGTTTTGAGAGATGTCCTATTTCTGCCCTAATTTTTAAACTAAAAATTAGGGTTATACAGGGGGAATCAAGGCAGTTGAGTGATTGGAATGAGCTGTGGAGATCTCAAGGAAGCTCTGCGAGTGATTTGGGAGGCTCTCTTTGAGAAAAAATTAGCACACCTCCCATGAGCACCTCTCCCATGTCTGTGGAGGTGAGTTTTTATAAAAATAGTCATGGGTTGGCTCTCAGGGCACAAGTTTGGGTGCATTGTGGTGCTTAGGTGGAGGGCAGAGGAGCTCTTCGATTTGATTTGGATGAGCTCGCCTCTAGGCTTGATTTGGTTTGCACTTGGTTTTGAGCTTTTCCAGCCACTAGGCTGGCTGGCCGGCTTGGGGGAGGTGGCTAGGAGGTCAGGGGACCAAGGAGGTCGCTAGGAGCTCAGGGAACCAAGGGGACTATGTCACAGTAATTTAGTGCAATAATACCTAATTTTGGTAAGGATATCTTAAGCACTTGCATTTTTGGAAATAATATCCCTTAATTTGGGGGACCTTTATTCCATGACATGATTTTTTTTGGTGGTTTCATAGTGTTTGGACTGGTCACTAAGTCCAACTAATGGCTGGGGTGGGGTTAATTTGGGGACTTTAGGGTGGCTAGGTCACATTTAGTGCATGGGTCCAAATAGGTGAAAATGACCAAGTATTGGGTTTATTCTAGGCTAGCCATGTCAATTGGCCCAATTAATAATTTCATTTCCATAAGGAACAACTTTGGTGAAGGATGGAAGTGGTTTTGAGCTCAATTGAAGGATCAATTTGAGGGATTTTTGAACTTTAATCAATTTGTTCATGTTGGGCTAGGCTTGGGTTTAGCTTGGGTTAGCCTTGGCTAATTCGAAATTTATTATTGTAAATGGTCAATAGGGACCTCATGAAGAGTTTTCAACATGAATTGGATGCTAATTTGGAGGTTAAGGTTATCAATTAGGTGAAATTTAGGGACTTAGCCAATTTGGAGCTAATTTGGGAATTTTTTATTTAGGCCAAAATCAAATGGATTTGAGGCATCACCAAGGCCAATTGATGGTTGATTTTGATGTGTAGGAATGTTATGAAGCTTTTTCAACATTAGTTGGGGCCAATTGACTAGGCTATAGGTAGGTCATATGGTCAAAATTAGGGGTTTGACCTAATTCAAAATTTGACCTAATTCAAAATTGGTTCAAAATTGGGCTCAAATCATGGGCAAACTAAGCTTGGAATTAGTTTAATTTAGTCATATCAAAAGTGAATTTGAGTTTAGGATTGAAATTGTGGTTAATTGAGATCAAATTAATGGACATTTGAGTTGGATTTGGGGAAATTTGGGTCTTTAAAGGGAAATTTGGGGATTTGGGTTAAAGATGGTCAAATTGGCCAAATTGGGTCATGTGGTAGTTGAGAGAAATGAAATTGGGAATATCTGGGATTTATTGAGATTTTCTGGGAATTTTTGGAATTTTTGGCTTTGGAGGGGTATTTTGGTAATTTGGCCATCTTTGGAGATTTTGGGTAATTTTGGATAATTTGGAGGTTTTCAAAAGGTTTGAAATGAATTTTGATCAAATTTGGGTATTTTGGGTAAACTTGGGAATTTTGGCAAAGTTTGGGTTTTCAAGGGTGTTTAGGTAATTTGGGGTGCTTAGGTGCAAAAGGGTAGGTTGGGTATCTTGGTAGGGTTGGAGTGCCAACTACCATCAATAAGCCATGGACCAATGCAAACCCCATTTTGGGTCCTCTATGTAGTGGTATTAGTTAAACCATAGCCCTAGGGCTAGTAGGTTTAGGGGACCATCTACATGAGTATCTTAACAAATCAAGGGACCTAGGCTAGAAATTTGAGTTCAGGGTTGTGAGTGATTGTGGGTGCAGATAAGTGTAGTGAGTGCCTCAGCTCCAGACCAACACCCAGGGTCAACCTTAAGGTTCAACAGTCCTAAGGGTGACTCTCCTTGAGTTTCCCCCATAGTGACCCCACTTACTAAGTATTTAGAGGTTGAGACCAACATGTGGAACTTCAAGTTGAGTAGAGAAGTGTTTGGAATTTCTAGTGGTGAGGGTGCCTTTTCTAGTTTTCTAAGAATAGTCATTAAAAAAATCCTATGGCTAGACCTTAGGCTACTAAAGAGGAAAAAACTAAACCTCAACCAAAAATGAGGTCAACCGAGCCCTTTTGATTTGAGTAAATTTGTTAGTTCAAAGGCCCAGGATCGGTACAGTGATGCATTGCAATCACAAAAAATGATTCAGGAGAGGTGTTTTAGGAATCCAGGTGGAGATGTAGAGGATTTGTCATTCGCCAACAGTGAGAATGAGTCTGCTGCTTCTCTGTAGTGGCGGTTATTTCTATTGTGAAGGAGTTCTATGCAAAGCTCTCTAAGGCTGAAGACAGCAAAGTCATGGTTCGAGGAAAGTTGGTACCTTTTTCACCAGAGGTAATCAACTTGTTTTAACATTTTCCACATGATATGTTATGTTTTTATGCAAATTATAGTCCGATTGAAGCAGAGTTAGACGAGATTTTTAATGTGTTAGTTTGCTTTTATGTTTATACCAACTGTTTAGAAGTCTATTGAATCTGTACATGTTGAATTGGAATGAAAATATTAGAAAATTTGATCAAAATTAATTTTACTCCTATTTTTAGCTTTATACTTGTATCATTTGGGTATAAAAATTCATGTAAGCATGTTATTCTTATTTTCATCCCTGCTTACATTTTGATGCTAAACTATTTAATCTGATAAAAAATTAAGTTTGGGGGGGATGAAAAATATTTTCAAAACTTTAATTTTATTTGTTCTTAAATGCACTACAAGTGATTTTGATTTGAAAAGAAAAATTGATCATGTATATGAAGTTATATTAGGGAAGTAAAATTTGATTTTAGAGAATTTAGTTAAAATTTTGAGTATTGAAGAAAAACTTTAAGTTAAAAGTTTTTAGTGTAGAAAATGATTAATATAAGTAACTATCTTTAGTAAGAAAGATTGTATTTTTGAAAATTTTTAAAATTTAGACTTTTATTTTTAATACTTAATTTTCTTTTATTAAAAATAGCTTTCAAAGCTATTATTATATTTATAAGTAACAATTTTGTATCAAGACTTTGCTTTAGGAAAGGAAAAATAGAATTCAAAATTATTAAAGGCCTATCCAAATATCTTAATCCTTGCCTAAAAAGGAAAAAAAGAAAAAGAGAAAAAAAAGAAGAGAAAAGGAAAAAAAAATAAAAGAAAAAGAGAAGGAAAAAAATATAAGGGAGGAGAAGCTTGAGGATTAGTGCCTAATCAAAAATTGGTTCTACATTTGATCTTTTTAAAGTATAAGACTTGAGAAAATCTTAAGCTTATAGATATAATATAGTAAGTAAAATTATTCTTAATAAAAATTTTTAAGTGGAGATAATAAAAGAACTAAATTTTAAATTTGGAAGACTTACAATATTTCTGAATTAGATAGGAACTTATATTTTCATCTCTCTTAATAGTAAAAATTTCTAAAATTTAAGTTGGTCTCATTTACTGAATATTTTTTATAAATTAGACTACTATTTTTCTAAAAATAAATTTTAGTAACTCCTAAAGAAACTCATATACATATCATACATATTTAGTTTTCAAAGATTGAAGAGTCACTTAAGAACAAGTAACATTTTACGTTTGGGGGATTTTGATACGCCTAAAATATATAGTATTTTTAGACACATTTTTATATTTATTTTGGAGATATTGCGCTTTAATTGAAGGTATTTTTGTGTTTTTTCTTTTGAAAAATGTTTGAATGAGTGAAAAAGTATCAAATTTGGAGCAATTAGGTGAAAAATGTGCAAAAGTGTTTTGCCGTCTAAGCGCCAGATTCGGCACTTAAGCGCCGGGTAAACAGAGAAGGCCGTGCCTAAGCTCCAGAGGTCCCGCGCTTAAGCGCCAGTGGAAGTTATTTGATGAGTAAATTTAGTTTTTGCAAATTTTGAAGAGATTTTTGAGGCACTTATTGGCTTAATAGGTGGTTACAACCACCATGGACGAAAATTATTGCGAAAGGATGCATCTCTTGGGAAAATACATTGAATCAAGACACATTTTTGAAGAGATAACAAGACACCTTTTGGAGAATTATAAAAGAAAGAAGATTGAGACTTTGAAAGAGGTCTTGAAAGTACTAAAAAAGTTTTGAAAGTACAAAAATGGGGGAGTTAGTTGGAGAGATTTTCAGGCACCACATATTTATCCTTTTTTTTATTTTTTGTTTTATATTGAGAGTGTTTTTAAGGAGAAGAGATTCAAATGAACTTCAAGAGTTTGGTGGAGGACTTGAGATAAGTTTTTATCTTTTGTTTTAGACTACTTTTGGTTTTAATTGAGACTTGTTGTTGGTTTGACAATAATTTCTACTTTTAAACTAAAGTGTGGTTTTGTTTTCTCCATGGATTCTGAGTAGTTTTCTTTATCTTTATTCTTAAAATGATAAGTAATTAAGTGTTGGATGAAAGTTCTTGAGAGTATTGATTTTTAATGTTGGAAGAAGTTGTGATGATTTAAATTCATATTCTTCATTTACTTCTTGATTTGGCCAATCTAGATGTTAAAATTTGTTGTGAGAACATGTAAGAACCGAGATGGTATTGTCTCAGTCCACAATTATAAAAAGAATCACATGAGGTTGTATGAATGAGAATGTAGTTCATATGATTGAGTGTAAGTAAATAGGAAAATATTCATTGAAGGGTGTAGAGTTAGAGGACTTTAAAGTGAGAATGTAGTTCATATGATTTAGAGCTTATCTTCTACAAAAAATCAAATCATCTTTTTAAGTTTGTACTATTTTTGTCAAAATATTAAAATTACCAAAAATATTTAAACTTTATTTACTGCGAAAACGTCTTTAGTTTAAATAATTATCTTTTTAAAAATAGAATGTTTTCAAAAAGTGCATATTGTATATCTTCCCTGTCTTAATCAAAAAGTCCTATATTACTTGATAATGATATATATACTTGTGTAGTATCCCAATATAATTTAAAAGTTAAATTCTTGTTTTTCTTCAAGATCAAGTTTTTGGTTTTGTTGCAAAATAAGGAAATATAAGTGAAAAATATAATCAGAATTATTGCTATACTATTGCATGTAAGCAGTTTCGAGATCAACAGGGTGTCTCAACAAAGGCATCGGCGTGTCGGAGAGAGGCATTCTCCTTGCGGTGCGGACCAAGTACAGTATCAGGTGACTTCTTTATCTTCCCCTTCTTTGGGGCACTCTTACAAGCAACAATTGACGGTATCCCCGGACTCAGACGTGACTTGGTCTGTTGACATCCTCTATACCTTGGAGCAGTAGTGGTAACAAAATCAGTGGTGACAATGGTAGTATCAACTTGACTTCCCAGGCATACGAGCTGACAAAACTTTAGTTGATCTTTGAGATTTTTGAGCAGCTCTGACATCTTTCAAAATTTCATCCCTCATTCGAGGGGACACCGTGCATCCTACTCGCTTAAGTAGTTCAACAACTGAACATCCTTCTTTAACGGCCAACCTCTGGAACACTGTGCGGACTTTGGTTTAATAAGTGTGTTTCTGCTTCTCCTATCATGATCATGAAATAACAGTAAGGTAGAATCAATCTTTCGAACACTTTCATACCCAACCATTAATGGGTGGAACCTACTCCCTCGTAGAAGTGAAGAGACCTCAAGTAATCCAAGTTCCTCCTGGGGAGTAATCTCATCAACAGATATTTTTTCAGGAATTTGGGCCTTAATAGCCTTTCGAATCCTTTGACTGTGATTTCTTCTTTGAGGCTGGGTTAATTGTACAGAATTCTAACTTGATCCAATTTTAAATACCGATGGCAGGGTGATAAATACTCCAGTTGTATCTTCAACACTCATAATCTCATTTCCTTTAGCAGAGGAGGAAATAATAGACTTAATGGGTGCTGGAGTAGCAATGATTTTGACATTCTTGCAAGAAGGAAAATCTTGAGGATAATTCAGGTTAAATTCTATAGATGGCTCCTGTATTTATGGAGTGGCAACCTCATTATGACAAACAGGGCTTTTTCAAGAATGACTTCAAGCTCATCGAATCCAGTTCTAAACTTGATGGTGGTGAAATTGCGAGCTTTCGTGACTAGTTGGCAGATTGCAGGAGAAAGTGAGAGTCGGGAACGCTATTTCAACAACTTAAAAAAAAAAGCTCTGGGGTTAGTTTGTTGGCCAATACCATATAATTCTATTGCAAGCACTAAAAATTAACAAAGGATGTTTTGTAGACTGGGCAAGTCCTTATTTAATTTTCATTTGTGAAGATTTTAATATTTAGTAAAAAAATTGAAAGTAGGTGTATTTAATTAATTAAATAAGTAATGTTAAAGAGAAAGCACAACACGACACAATTTTATTTAATTTGCAAAGTAGCAAACCAAACCTAAAAGGACACGAAGAGAAAAGTAAATTTTAGGACCCACTGCAGGACCGACTTTACAATGCATAATGCCCAGGTTGAACTAGTCCACCAACACACCTATTGGGGGTCTGGCCCTACATAGAGACAACAATCCTAATGAACTTCTGAACCTCTCTGTTCAAAGGTGATTGAACAGACGGTCCTAAAGTCTGAAAGAGTTGACCATACTTACCTAAGAAAAAAATGGATGAAGTATGTCAATGGAAGAAGGGTAATCTGGTCCATATGGGATATGAACACATTGCCGATGTATGTAGACAAGATTCCCTGATTTAAAAGGAGAGAGAAACTATTCCCCAGTAGAGTCACTAGAAGTTGTCGGTCACCAAATTGGAAATCGTCGGTCACCAGAATGGATATTCTCACGTCCAGTTTAAATTAGTTTATATATATATATATATATATATATAATTTGGGAATAGTATTTTAAATTTTAAAAATATGAGACTGAATCGATCGCACATCCTCAATAATTTAACTAAACGAGCCTAATACCACAAGAAATGCATCTATCCCGAAGGGTAGACACACTACTTACCGAAGGGTAGACACACTACTTTAGACACACTACTTACTGGTAAGACTCAATTAAATAAACTAAAGAATTTATGACTTCCATTTAAGTCCGCAAAAAACTATTTTTATGTTGATCAACAAGTTCCCCTATTTAATATGAATAATTAAATAAAGTTTATGTTAAGCTGGATAGGACTTTTCAAAATACTGGATAAAGTGGAGTGAAATGGAATGGCTCAAATTTGAAACTTTTTATTTTGAAATCCACTAGAAGAAGAACTAGGAGATGTCACAGATCTTAAGCTATCCTATGGTTTGGCTTCAATTTCAAAGAGAATTATTTAAATGTTTCATCCTGCAAACTTATTAATTAGGGCTTACATTTATGCGAGACGGTCGCAGAAATAGCCTTGAAGATGTGAGGGTTTAGGTCGTGATGAACGACAACCTCAAAATTATAAAACGAGTTAGGGCTTAAATTGTACAGCGGGGCTATACAAAAGCATAAAGAAAAAGTTGAGGATTTATGACGTCCTAAGCGGACAACCTTGAAATCCTCTGGCTTGTTGTTTAATTTTAAGGAAGAATGTGCTATCATAGATTCTCATGTTATTGCAGATCCTCGTGCGGTTGCAGATTGTTGTTGTAGAAAGATACCTACAAAGTTAGCTCCAGCTCCTCGATGGTGTACCAGTCCTAAAGTCTAAATTTTAAATTTATAAATGACAAGTTGCAGTTCAAACATTATGGGGGTGTTAAAGTTGATTAGAGCGACACCAGTTATGATCTCATGGTTCCCTTGTTCCAGTATCACTATGTTCATTTGAACCTACTTAACTTAAACGAGTTATGAAACTCATTTAAACCGACAAGATCTCATTAGCAACCATGGGTTACCTCCTTGAACTGACTCCCGTAAATTAAAAATGATGTTTTATGTTTAGTGACATTTCAAAGGATTAATGGTTACCTTTGAAACAATTAATTTTAAATTTTTAAAATTTTTTATTAATTTTTGAAAAATGGTTTTGATTTTGCAAATATAGTACAGTGCACAACTAAACAATTATAATATTTTGTAAGAGTAAATTACAAAAAATAAAATGATATAAATTAAATAACACTATAAAAGTGTAATTGTCATCTTCTCGGCATTAAAATATTAGCTTTTGCAACATGTACATAATTTTTCAGATAATTAAATAAATTGCAAAAGTAGATGAATGTGTATCTAACAGAGTCCCAACTATGATTTATTGAGTCTTGAAAGTTCTTAGTAGATGATTTTATCAAAATGTCCAAGAGATTCCAAAATGTTCTAGGAATGACTTTGAACTACTTTAAAAATCTCTTGAAACACTTCAAGTCCATTTTCAACTTATTATATTGTTCCATTAATCATCTAAAATCATGTTAAAAAGGTTACCCCGCTAATCGGTGAACTTTGACATTTTAATCATATCAAGAGCAGAGTAATCAATAAATCAGTTGATTTTCTATTTAAGAGTTATGTTGATGAAAGATCCTAAGGAAAGTATAAGCCATTAAAGATTTTGTACCCACCACTAAAGTTGAACTTGTAGTGTTTAGAAGTGCTTATCATTAATTACGTTACTTTTTCTAAATTCCAACAAATAATTTTAAATATCAAGCCTAGATCACTACTAAGCCCTTAATAATCCCAATGGGAGAAAGGGGAAATTGTTAAAATTTTAGTTTATGTGACTTATTAAATTAACATATTATCATTCATTGTGGTCTCAAAATAAGTGAATCATCCTCCTCCTAGCCTAAGCCCATCACTTCAAATTCATTAGAATTTGATGAACTTCCAAAACTTAATAATTTAGAAAATTATAACCTTACTCTTATTATGGAGTGGTGGCAAATTGGTTTCTACCTTTTAACCCATTGTATTTCAGTCATCCAAAAGTACTCATTAAGATCACAATTATCCATTCTTCCTTTTGGTTAATCCTAAATTTTAATTAAGGTGCCAAAATCTGATATGACCATTATGCTCTTAGGGCTCTCCACTTAATAACTAATTAAGCATAATTTAAATGACATTTAAAAATTTTAGAGTACCCTATCCTTGGGTTAATTAAAATACCAGGGGAGAAAATGATGATTTTTTTTTAATTTTAATTTAATTTAATTATTTATTTTAACTTAGAAAATAGGATTTTCAATATTAATTTGTTTAATCAATCGAATTAAAGTTTTTGGGTTTGTGGAAGAATTATTAGAGGCTCCCTAAGGTAAGAGAAACACTTAGGCATCATACCAAGATTTTCTAAATTAAATTTTAATTTAATTTTATAATTATTTTTTAATTTAATTAAATGGAAATTATATTTTAATTAGAAAAATTATTTTTTATATTTTTATTAAATCTCTTTGAATCCAAGAAACTCAAGAAATAAATTTTATATTTTTTTGATTTTGAAATTTATTTTATTAGAATTATTTTAATGAGAAAATAAGAAAAATGAACTTTTGAGACTTAAAAAGAATTATTTTTAACTTAGAAAAATTGGGAAAAAATATTTTAATGAGTCCTAAGTGAATAGAAAACCATTAGACACATTTTGAAACATTTTTGTATTTTGGAGTTTTTTAATTATTTTTAATTTAAGATACAGCTCAAAAATGAAGTATTTTCTCAAAAATAATTTTTATTTTCCGTAAGTGCCCCTAAATACAAGGAACTCAGAAAATCACTATTCATAATTTTCCTAGTTGTATTTAATTTAATAAAAATATTTTTAGACAAAAATACAAGTGTCCTTATAAAATAAACTTTAATGTTCAAACTTAATCAAATAATTTTTAAATTTTTATAGTGAGTCGACATGATTTTTACACACAATGTGGAATTGATTTTATTAATTTTTTTTAATATTTAATGTAAATAAATTAATATAAGTTATACACATTTAATTAACAATAGAAATATACAAAATTGTTCAGACTATCATGATAATTCTCCTAAGAACCTCTGACTATAGGAAACTTAGTAAACTTTATCTCATAATTTTCTAAGTGATACTTTAATTTATATAATTAATTTAAGCCAAAATAGCCATTCAAGCTTGAAATTAGGGGTAGAAGCACAGAGATGCTCTCCAACCTTGGAAAAATTAGAGAACATCTCCTCTATCATGAGAAACATACTCTAAAAATTTCAAGCCTTGATGAGCAAAATTAAATCATAATGAATTAAAATACCACAGAGAGTATTTACTTAATTAAAAATCAAAGATTCAACAAATAATTTTTTTTTGGTCCAAATTATTCTCCTCTATTCACTAAGCAAGAAGGTACTTTTATTTTATTTTTATGAATTTTCTATGGAAAGTTATTAATTTTCAAAGATCTGGCATTTAAGGAAATCAGGAAAATCTAGATTTTCCTACTTATCAATCTAAACCTGCAGCGGCTCCGAACGGCCGCACGGTGCTCCGCTATTTGATGTCTCCTTTTGATTTAGCTGCCACACGTCCCACCTCATCGATCCATCTCCTTGTCCAACGCGATCTAAGACGTTCAAATGATACACGCGAGATTGGACGACATCTGTTCATCGTCTCCAGCTGACCTAAACCCGTAAGTCGTCTACACTAAAACCTCAAGATCTTGAGCTAGACTCAACCAAATCACTTTGGTTTTGTTCCTATCCCTTCATCTACTCAAAATGAACACATCCATATAGTTTATACAGTATGAATTATAGTCCATACTCATGGAGAATCAATTTAACTTAGTTTGAGGAGAGAGTTCAATACCTTTGCCTGAGAGATGAAGCTTCAATCAGATGGTTGGAGAAGCTTCAGAGGAGTCCAAAAGACCTTTAGATGAGCTTCTGGGCTGTGGTGAAATGTCTAGATATGATTTTGATCAAAGATAATTTCAGGTGTAAGTCTAGAGCTAGGTTGGAGGCTCTCTGTGATGGGGCTTTTGTGGGTGATCAACTCCTCTCACTCTGGGGATAGTGTGTGCACAATTAATTGAAATTTGGTGGACTGTGGAGATTTAGTGAAATATATCCTTGTTTTAGAGCAAATTTTAGCGATGAAATTTGTCTTGAGTGGTGGCTATGGATGACTGAGAGTAGGGAGATTGCACTTAGTTATATTTGAAGAAGCTCTGGTGAGATTTTGGCAGATTTTCCCCAAGGTTTTAGGCACTCTCCGCTTTAACTATGGAGAGCTCAATTTATAGACATGGTTGTCTGGTGGAGCTAAGGGCTTGCCAGTTTGTGCAAAAACTTGCTGCGGTGGAGGGAAGAAAAGCTCCACTGGCCAATAAGACTCAACCAACTCAAGGAAGTATAATTTTAGGTTATGGTCCCTTGGGGCTCTCTTGAAATGGATATTTATGGTGGCTAAGGTTGTGGCTGGCAAGGGTTAATTCACTTCTAGCTCACGGAGGCTAGGGGGTGGCTAATAATGGTTAACTTCTAATGGAAAGTAAAGATGGCCAAGATATTCAAGTTTAGGCAAAAAATTTGGTGAAATCACCTAAATCAAGGGACCATTGGTAGAGTGGGCTAGGTGGGTCTAGCCTAGTCACTAGAGTTCACATTGTGGTTGTAATGGCTTTGGTTTGATCAATTTGACTTAGCTTGGTCAACTTTAGTGTGTGGGCTCAATTTTGGGCATTTGACTTAGAGTTGGGTTTAGGATTAACTAGCCATGACATTGAACCCAATTGATTGATCAAGATAGTGTAGATAATTTTCATAAGGAGTTTATAAAATATTTGGAGTGATTATGAATTGATTTGGAAGTTCAATTTAGTGAAATTTAGACATTTGGTCAATTTTGGGGATGTTGGGTTAGACTTGGGTTTGAGTTGGGCTAGATTCTAGCTAAGCCCAATTGGTGGTTTAATTTGATGTGGGTGATTGTAATGAGACATTTTAGATAATTATTGAGTGGAAATTTTGGGTTTATGGAGTTCAATTTGGTGGAATTTGAGGACATGGCTAATTTAGGGCAAAATTGAGGATTTTGGTCCAAGTCAAATTAGAATGAAATTGAGGCTTGACCAAGGCCAATTGAACGTTCCATTTGATATGGGGAAATGTTGTAAAGAGTTTACAATGTAAAACTAGGGCAATTGGATAGATTTGGGGGTTCAATTTAGAGATATTTTGATTTTGAATCAAATTGGGGCTTTTTAATATTGGTTGAAATTAAATTCAAATGTGGGTCAATTGAGCTTGTATTTGGTTTTGATCAAGCTTGACCATGATGAATTTGAGTTTAGAGTTGAAATTGGGGAAGATTGGGATCAAATTGGTGAACATTGGGGTTGAATTGAAGTAATTGGGCCTTCAAAGGGAATTTGGTGCTTTTGGTCAAAATACCTCAAATTAGTAAAATTGAACTCAATGAAGTGGTTCAAATTGATTTTGGGGAAATTTAAAATGATTTTGAAGATTTTAAGACAATATGGGTCACCAAAGGTAGTTTAGTAATTTGGGTTGATTTGGGGTAAAAGACTAAGTTGAATATTTCAGTAAATTTAGGGTGTCAATCACCCTACTTGAGCCATGGACCAATAGAATTCCCTACTTTGGGTCATCCATGTATTGTTCCTATTGTTCCTAGCTAAACCCAACCCTAACCTAAGGCTAGTGGGTCTAAGGGACCATCTACATGAGTCTCCCTAAGAATTAGAGGATCAAAGTTAAGTAGCTTTGGGTTTATAGTTTTGAGTGGAAGGGTAATGTGAAAGTGTGTGTGTGAGACCAGCCAAGACCACTCCACCAAAGGGTTAATTCTAAGGCCAAGTGAACCTTTGGGGACTCCCTTAGAGCTCCCCCATATTGGCCCCACCTACTAAGTGCTAGAGGTTAGGAAAAATATGTAGAACTTCAAGTTGAGCAAAGAAGAGTTTAGAGTTTCTAATGATGAGAGTTCCTTTTTTAGTCCTCTAGGAATAGTCAACAGGAAAGTCCTATGGCTAGACCTTAGGCTACTAAAGAGGAAAGACTAGACCTCAACTAAAAGTGAGGTCAACAATAGTTAATTGAGGAAAAATAAAATTTAGTTTAATTTTTTTATTTTTATTTATTTTTAAAATTTTTCTTTCCCCTAAAATTAAATTTTTAAATAATAAGTAAAGCATGTAGTATAAAAAATTTGTAGGTAAAAAAAAACAGTAAATGCACTGTAGAGGATTCTGAATATGAAACTTGGCTTTTGATATTTTGCAGGTGCTAACTTAAAAATTATAGGCTTTAATGCATTAAATAACTTAATGTATCAAAGGATTTGCTAAGAAAAGATAAATTAAGGACATAAAGAGTAAACTAAAGCAACTAAAAATGTTGAAAAATAAAAATCTACAATTTACTATTACATATAACAGTTCAAAAGATTCACAAATGAAACATAGAAATTGTTCTAATTCATACCATCAACAAAAAAATAAAACAAATAACAATACATAAAAACAAACAAAACCCAAATAAATTTTACTCTTCATCATCCTCTTCTTCCTCTTGTTCCTCTTCTTCTTCTTCTTCTTCTTCTTGCACATAAGGCGTGAAGCTGGGAGATGTAGGAAACTCTACAGTATGATCACCCCTCAAAAAAACTAATCATCGCCTCTTCATATGCAATGTCATGTTGAACTCATTTCTACTTATATTCATCATTATAGGCATTACGGGCTTCTATACCACCTATTTTTTGTTTTGCATTTTTATGAGATCTGATTGTTGAATCATTAACTATTCCATAATGTTTTCATGTGAAACAAAACTGGAAGGATATTGTCTTGTAGCTGATGTGGAGGGCCTTTCACTACTTCCACTCTTAGATCCAACAAATGATTCAAATTAATGCACAGTGAGATTTCCAATATGTTTCAGTGGTTGCAACATTTCTTCATTTCTACCAAATTCTACTCTTGGCTGTTCACATAAAGAGAAAATAAGGGCAAGATATCCCAAACCACTAGCTGTCCCACTTCTAGCAATGCTTTGAGCATTTCACACAATAAGAGCACCAATATCAATTGCTTTCAATTATTAAATGTAGAAATTCAACACTGTTATTTCCTTAGTTACTTCGCTCACGTGATTAGTTGGAAGCAACTATGCAGAGATGAAGTAATGCCATGCTTTAAATTGAACATTTAAAATGGAAGTGGAGAAATTAACTTTGTGATCGTTTTTAACCTTCCATTCTCCTCTTCCATCAGTGTGATAGGCCATTACTTCATCAAGTGATGAATCAATCATCACAAATGCAGTATACTCACAATAAAATTCATTTCTCAGCTCATAAATTGCATTAAATTTTCTTCTAGTAAATTCAACTTGCTTACCTGGAACATAAATGTGGTCGTCCATAGTCACCTGAAGATTGACATTGAATTCTCAAATCATAAAAACAATAGCTATTATGGTGAAGTAGCAGAAAGTTTCCCACTTCGGAGCAATAATCAACCTTTCGATCTCTCCTCCGGGATTTGAAAAATCTCACTCCTAAATCAACTTCCTCGAGCCCATTTAAGTATTATAATTAAGTGGACCCTTAAAATTAACAAATATCCTTGCATCATAATTGCCCATAAGCTTTCTTCTATTTACTCTTAGAGCCATAGGAATTTCTATATAAATTTAAATAAAATCTAAATAAATTCACAATATCATAAATCAAACTCAAAAAGTTGGAATATTTGGAATATTTGGTAAGAAATTTGGTAAGAAGCTTTTCACCATGGGTTCTCTTTAAACTTCTTAAAAAAACTCTCAAATTTTGGATTTCCAAAATATAGGATAAGTTCGTGGTGAAAATAAAAAAATTATAAGTTAAAGTGAAGCTCTTACCAAGAAAAGATGAATTCCAAGACATTTAGTCTTTAAATTCTCCTGAAATACACCAATTGTCAAGCCCTAGGTTGAGTTTTGGCCTTGGTTTATAGGTAGGAGATGACCCAAGCAGTAAAAATGGAGTTTTACATGGGTATTTCACAGTTTTAAGTGAATCTTGGCATTTTCAGGAAACTGGCCCCTCTGGCGCAATCACCAAAAATTTTAAGATTTCGATTTTCTTTGAAAATATGTTGTGTACCGTTCCACTTCAACCTCTAATTAACATAATTAAACACTTATACTCATAATTAAAAAAATTTTATAACACATAATTTCACAAGAAACACAAAACTCACATATATATATAAAATCAAAACAATTACAAACTAATAGTTTTCAGGCCAACACATATAATTCATTGTTGAAATCAAGCCAACAAACTAACCCTGAAGCCTAAATATACAAAAGTTAACAAACAAAACATATAAGGTTCCATAATAAATTAAATCCAATACAAACACACAACATATAAAAGTAATTATAACTACGAATTATGTACTAAAATGCGCTCAAACATCTTCTTCACTTTCATCTTCTTGAATGTTTCCCATGGATTGGTAGTGCACATATGATCCCAACTTCTATATGTCAATGCGATGTATGTGATTATATTCATAATTTTATTTTATTTGTAGTTCTTACTCTGCAACGATGCCAAAAATTTGATCACTAGCAACAACTAGAAAAAAAACTTGATTTCAAACCAAATAAAAATACAATTATTATATTTAAATATAGGATACTACGTAAGTATGTCTATTTTTATTAAGTAATATAATACTTTTTGATTAAGCCTAGAATATCAAACCCACTAGAAAAATTAATACTATGCAACTAAAATTAGAAGAAATCAGATAGCAATTTCTACTTAACAAAATATTCTTACTCAAACTATAGATTCAATAATAGGAATAAAGGTTCAATACTTTTTGTAAATTTTTGATAAATAAAAGCAAAGTAAACAACTAATTAAACTTAACTAGATATTTGTAAGATGAAGATAATATAAATAAAATATATTTTTTGTTATCATGAATCAGTAACAAGTATTGTTATCATGAATCATGAATCAGTAACAAGTATATGAATTCTGTTGTGGAATTATTCAAATTGTGTTGTGCTAAATAGGAGCAATAATAATCTTTATCCTTACTAAAGATTGGTCAGCACAATTTTAGGGGGGTCGTCCTGCGGAAGCTATTGGCTACCGGAATCAAAATCTCATTGCCCGCTTTAGAGGGACATTTAATTTATATATAATGTATATATATATATATATATATATATATATAATATTTGATAGGGGGAGACAATATAGTATGCTGGTCGGCCACCGGAATCGAAATCCCATCGTCCGCTTCGGAAAGACATTAAATTTACATATAAATATAATTTTAGAAAAATATGAAATCAAATTGATCCCATATCTTTCAAAGTTTATATGAAAGAGCGCTACACCTTAAGTTATGTATCTACCTCGAAAGATAAACACATAACTTAACAGTAAGGCACAATCAAATAAACTAAGAAATGTATGACATCCGTTTAGTCTGTAAAACTATTTTATTTATAAGCCAACAAGTTCCATTATTTAATATGGAAAATTTAATAGGGTTTATATTAAGTTGGGTTCTTGAAAGTTTCCTATAAAGGAAAACCCTTATAGTTAAAAACCCTTATAAACCCTTATAGTTAATTACATCTTAGATAACTGAAGTCACCTAAGAAAATTCTTGATAAAAATCAGGGGATGTTGTCTTGAAAGAGGTCAAACGAATAAGACTTTCTAAGGAGATTGGACAAAGGGGTGTGAAAGGGGAATGGTTCAAATTTAGAACATTTATGTTTGGAATCCAAAAGAAGAAGAACTAGGGGATGTCACAGATCCTGAAGAGAATTTCAGTGACTTCCCTATCTATTTTATGGTATTACTTTTACGGCATACATTGGTGTTAAACGATCACACAAATAGCCTGGAAGATGGGAAGATTTAGGTCATGACAGACGACAACCTCAAAATCCTAAAATAGGTTAGGGCTTATTTGTGTAGCAGAGACATACAAAAGCCTAAAGGAAAGTTGAGGATTTATGTCGCACAAGGAGGACAGCCTCAAAATTCTATACTCTGTTGTTTGATTCTAAAGAATGGTTTAGCAGGTATAAACATGTTTTGCTGTTGAAGATGACCGTGCTGCCCACAATGCTAGCTCCAACCTCCTCTTCATAGCAAGTTTAAGTTTTCTAATGTGTCAAGTCATGAACTCAAATGAAATGTTTTCTATTTTTATGGTCATTTAAATATTATGGGGAATGTTAAAGTTGATTAGAGCGACACCAGTTAGGATCCCACGGTTCCCTCATTCTGACACCACTATTTTTTTCCTTGGTTTCACTTAGTCAAAATAAATTTACTAAACTCAAATTAATGAGTTCCATACTTTCATTTAGACTGTGGGAAATCTTGTTAGTAACCTTAGGTTACCTTCTCCGAGGGATTCCCAATCATCCGATAGAGACATTTTAATTTATTTGCAATTTTTTTTTTTGTTTGTGATTAAATTTTGAGTTGTCTTATATTTTAACTGTTGTGGCGGGGGGTTTTTTCTTTATTTAACTTTTTTAGTTTTGGTTTTGACATGTAGGGTGACTTTAAGCTTTTATGCAAGAAACAAGAAGTACAAAAAATTAAATGCAATAACTTAAAATCGTACCTATCGATTCTTCCCGCACCTCCACCTAAAAGGTTAGTATTGGCAATATGTATATAATTTTGAAAGGAATTCAATTTGCATGAGTAGATGAAGGTATAGATACCAAACCCCAAGTTATGAATTTATTGAGTATTGGAAGATCTTAGTTAATGATTTTAGAAAAAAATATAGCAAGTTCAATTTTCCATTCAAGATATTCAAGAGATTCCAAAGTGCTCGGAGCATGACCCTGAATCACTTCAAAGATTTCTTGAAATATTTTGAGTTTAATTTGAACTTATCATATCATTATTTTTATCATCCATGGTTTAGCTAAGGTGATCTCATGCTCAGGGAAACTTGATGTTTTATTTGTCCCATTGCTAGTACGCTCAATTAATCAATTGATATTTCATTTAAAAGTTATAAAGGTGGGTGCCCCAAAGGCAAATTTAAGTAATGGTTTTGGTTTCCACAGTTAAAATTCGATTTGTAGTGTAAAAATGTGTTAATCATCAATCATGTTATCTTCTAAATCCGACTAAAGAAATTTAAATATCAAGCTTAGGTCACTACCGATCCCTGAACAATCACTATGGGTGAAATGGTAACTAGAAAAATTTTGATTTAAATGACATGCATGCTTATTGAAAGATCACATTATAATTAATTATGGGCTTAAAATTAATGAAATATTATCTCCCTAACTTGAACTCTTCACTTGAAAATTGTTTAACTTTGATTGACTTTCAGGTCATGATAACTAAGGAAATTACAATTTTGTTCTTATTATAGAAAAGGTGGCAAGTGAGTTCTTACATTTTAATACCATTGTATTTAAATCATCCAAAAATGTTCATTAGGATTAAAATTACTCATTTCCCCTTTGATTAATCCTAAATCATAATTAAGGGGCCAAAATTTAAAGTTACATCTCTGCTTTTTGGGCTCTTCACCTCATAACTCATTATCAAAATTTAAATGACTTTCAAAATGTTAAGAGTGTTCCATCCATGGATCAATTAAAACATCAGAGGAGAAAATATGAATTTGTAAAACTTAATTTAATTTAACTGATTATTTAAATTTACAAAGTAGTATTTTCAAAATTGATTTACTTAACTTTCCAAAATTATTTTTTTTTTCATGAGAAAAATTATTAGAGGCCCCCTTATGTCAGAGAAACACTTAGACAAAATTTCATAATATTTTTTAATTAAATTCCTATCATTATTATTTGATTGTGAATCAATCTTAAAGATTTAATTAAATGTAAAATAATGTTTAAATCACAAAAATTATCTTTATATTTTTATCAAATCTCTTTGAGTTCAGAGAACTCAGAAAAACAATTTTTTGTATTTTTATGATTTTTAATTTATTTATTATAATTATTTTAATGGGAAAATAAGAAAAAATCATTTTTAAGCTCTTTAAAAAATTATTTGAACTTAGAAAAATCAGGAAAAATATCCTAATGAGTTTTAAGTGATCAGGGAACGATTAGGCACATTTTAAAATATTTTGGTATTTTTGGCATTATTAATGATTTTTAATTATTTTAAACTCAAAATAAATCTTAGAAATCAAGTATTTTCTCAAAAGTAAATTTTATTTTTAGTAAGAGCCTTGATCACAAGGAACTCAAAAAAAACTTTTCATAAATTCCCAACTGTATTTGATTTATTATAATTATTTTTGTACAAAAATATAGGGTTTATTAGAAAATCAACTTTATTCAAATTATTTTTAAATTTTTACAGTGAGTAAACATTATTTTAATGCACAGTGTGGAATTATTTTTGTCAATATTTTATTAGTATTCAATTTACATAAATTAAAGCAAGATTTATACATTTAATTAACTTTAGAAATGTACAATATAATTCAAATGATCATGACATTTTTCTTAAGCTTCTCTAACCATAGGAAACCTACTAAATATAGTCCCATAATTTTCCAAGTGGTATTTTAATTTATATAATTAGAATAAGTCAAAATAGCCATTCTAGCTTGAAAATTAAGGTTAGAAGCATAGAGATGCCCTCTATCTTAGAAAAATTAGAGATCATCCCCTATATCATGAGGAACAAACTCTTAAAGTTTCAAGCCTTGTGAATAATGCTTGATCATATTGAGTTAAAATACTCCATAGAGTATTTAATTCATTAAAATTCAGAGAGTCAACAAATAATTTTTATTCTTAGTTCACATTATTCTACTCTATTCATTGAGGAAGAGGGTATTTTTATTTTATTCTTATGATTTTTCTACACAAAGTTATGATTTTTCAAAGATCAAGCCTTAATTTTGATCAGAAAAAGCCTAATTTTTTTACTTATCCCAGTCTCCGCTAGTGCAACCTCATCCGCTTCGACCTTTATACACGGTGCTCTGCCATTTGACGCTACCAACCACCTCAGGCACCACATGGCCTCCCTTTTAGTTCCAAGGGTTTGTCCGACTTGATCTCCTCTGTCCATTGAATAAATAATTGATCAGACGAGTCCCAGTCATCGTCCCTAAGTGTCCAAACATCCAGACTCAACCAGACTCACACTAAAACCTTAAGATCTTCATCCAGACTTAACTAAATTGCAGGGGGTTGTTTTTAAACCTTCATCTACTCAAGAAGAGCATATATATATAGCTTATATAGTATGAAATACAGTAAATACATATAGAGAATCAAAATAGGCTCAGATTAGGGTTCAGGTTCAATACCTTTGTATGATAGTGGAGGTCTCAATCACATGGTTGTGGTGGCTTTGATTGAGTCTAATGAAGCTCCATATGAAGTCCTAGGCCATGTGTCTAAGTATGATTTAGATTAAGCTCGATTTTAGGTGTTAGTCTAGAGCTATTTTAGAGACTGTTTGGGATGGGCTTTTGGTGGGGAATCTTCTTCTCTCACTCTGGTGATGGTGTGTGAGCTTATATAGTATGAAATACAGTAAATACATATAGAGAATCAAAATAGGCTCAGATTAGGGTTCAGGTTCAATACCTTTGTATGATAGTGGAGGTCTCAATCACATGGTTGTGGTGGCTTTGATTGAGTCTAATGAAGCTCCATATGAAGTCCTAGGCCATGTGTCTAAGTATGATTTAGATTAAGCTCGATTTTAGGTGTTAGTCTAGAGCTATTTTAGAGACTGTTTGGGATGGGCTTTTGGTGGGGAATCTTCTTCTCTCACTCTGGTGATGGTGTGTGCACAGTTAATTGGAGTTTGGTGAACTATGGAGGTGTGGAGAAACCTGTCTTGGTTTTGGGGAAAATTTTAGTGAAGAAATTGGCTCTGTGGAGTGTCTGGGAGCGGTTAGGAGCGGTTGGGAGTGGCTGAGAGCATAGTGATTGAACTTAGGAAGGTTTGGAGAGGCTCTGGTGAAATTTTTGCAGAATTTCCCCAAGATTTTCAAGTTCTCCTTCTTTGGTCGTAGAGGGGTTAATTTAAAGCCATGGCTGCCTGGTGGAGCTCATAAGCGTTTGTTGGGTGATAAAGCTTGTTGAGATGGAGGTAAATAAGGCACAAGAATCCAATTTGGAGTGATCCAAGTGAGGGATTTCAAATTTTGGGTTTTTACCATTTGGAGCTCTTTTTGGGTGACTATTTCTGGTGGCTAAGGTGGTGGCTGCGTAAGGTCTGGTCATCTCTGAGTTCAGGGAAGTCAGGAGGTGGCTAATTATGATTAACTCCCAAGGGTAAGCAATAATCACAATCATATTTCAATTTTTTGCCAAATATGGGGTGAAATTTTATAAATCAAGGGACCATTGGTCCATAGCTCTTCTAGGGTGGGCTAGGTGAGTCTAGCATATTCACTATGATGTACTTGGTGGCTGTGGTGTCATTACTTTGGTAACTTTGGCATGGCTTAATAAATTTTAGTACATGATCCCAATTGATTGATGAATTTTGTGTGGATGATTCTCATGAGGGTTTTATAAGAGATTTGGAGTGATTTTGAATTGATTTGGAGGTTCAATTTCAAGGAATTTAGAAATTTGATCAATTTGGGGATGTTGGGTTAGACTTTAGTTTAGGTTGGGCTATAGTTGGGTTAAGTCCAAATTAAGAGTTGAAAATGGTAGAGCGGAATATCATGAAGAGTTCTCAACAATAATTGGGTGCCAATTTTGGGGTTTGGTCATTCAATTTGATGGAATTTGGGCACATGGCTAAATTGGTGGGCACATGGCTAAATGATGGAATTTGGGCACATGGCTAAATTGGGGCAAATTTGAGAATTTTAGATTTGGGTTGAAATTGAGTAAAATTGAAGTTTGAATAAGGTCAACTGAGGGTTCAATTTGGTGTGCGTATATGTTTTAAAGATTTTATGATGCATAATTGGTGCAATTGGAAAGTTTTAGGGTTCAATTGAGTGGGATTTTTGTTTTAGTCCAGATTGGGGCTTTTTTGATTTGGGTTGAAATTGGAATCAAATGTGGATCAATTGGACTTGGATTTGGTTTAAACTGAGTTTGATCATGATGATATTAAGTTTAGAATTGAAATTGGGGAAAATTGGAAACAAATTGATGGACATTTGGGGTGAATTGGGGGTAATTGGGCCTCTAGGTAATTTGTGGCTTTTAGTCAAAGTTTGCCAAATTGATTAAATTGGGTTCATTGAAGGGTCCAGATTGGCTTTAGAGACATTTGAAATGATTTTGAGGGTTTTGGGAAAGTTTGGGAAACCAAGGGTATTTTTATAATTTTGGCAAATTTGGGATATTTTGATAATATTGGCAATTTCGAGAAGTTTTGGGCAATTTGGATAGTTTCAAATGGTTTGAGATAATTTTTGGATAAACTTGGGATGTTTGGTTAATTTTGGGAATTTTGGTCAAATTTTGGTTTTGGGGGTGTTTTGGTAAATTGGGTAGATTTGGGGGCAAAAGGCTAAGTTTGGTATTTAAATGAAAGTGGGGTGCCAACCACCCTATTTGAGTCATGGACCAATGGAATCTCCATTTTGATCCTTTATGTACTAGTCTTGGCTAGACCCTAGCCTAGGGCTGGTGGGTCTAGGGGACCATCTCATGAGTCTCCCAAAAAATCAAGGGATTAAAGTCAACAAGCTTGGGTTTAGGGTTGTTAGTGAATGTGAGTGAAAGTAAGTGTAAGTGAGTGAACTAGCTCCAGACCAACACCCAGGTTTAACCCTATGGCCAAGCAGTCCTATCGGGAATCCCCTTGAGCTCCCCCATGTTGACCCCGCCTACAAAGTGCTAGAAGTTAAGACCAATATGTGGAACTTCAAGTTGAGCAAAGAAGAGTTTAGAACTTCTAATGGTGAGTGTTCCTTTTCTAGTCATCTAGGAATATTAATTAGGAAAGTCCTATGGCTAGAATGTAGGCTATTAAAGAGGAGAAAACTAGACCTCAACCAAAAGTGAGGTTAATAGAGATGCTATAAAGAACATTGGCTAATTTAGAGTTTGAATAGTCTTGAAGACGGCTTAGGTAGGAAAGATACTAGCTCTCACTCTATAGTTCCCTCTTCTCCCTTCACTTGGGGGCTAACATCTCATGTCAAAGCCTAAAACCATAAATTAAATTGGGGTCTTAAGCATGTCATACTAAATTCCTCTAATTATACAACCTTCAAAGTTTATTTCCCTATTTATTTGCAATCAATCATATGAATTACATTCTCATCCTTACAACCTCATGTGATTCTTACCATTTGTTGACTGAGAAAATATCATCTCGGATCTTACATGTTCTAAAATCATGTATTAACATCTTAATTGGCCAAATCAATAAGTAAATGAAGTACATGATTTAAAATCATCACAATTTAAAATCATCACAATTAAAATCATCACAACTTCTTCCAACATTAAAGACAAATACTTCACACAGCTTCCGTCCAATACTTAATCACTTATTATTTTAAGGAAAAGGATCAAGAAAAATTCTCAGAATTCATGGATAAAATACAACCACACTTAAGTTTGAAAGTAAAATCATGCAAACAAACAAGAAGTCTAAATTAAAACAATATGTAGTCACAAAAATAAAAACTTATCTCAAATCCTCTCCACAAAAGTGTTGGAGTTCCTTTGCATCTCTTCTTCACTTACAATATAAACTACAACTTAAAAAAAAAAAATTGGCGGTGACCGCGACATGTGGGCAATGATGATGGTTTGATGACTCTTTTCATCTTTTATTCTCCTCTTCAATCCAAGTCTTCTTTTATACTTTTCCAAAAGTTGTCTTGGTGTCTCTTCAAAATGTGTCCACATTCAATGAATCTTTCAAGAGTTGCCTTCTTTCAAAAGCTGATTGAATGTAATTTCGTGTCCATTAACTATTTCCCACATTTTCACCAAGGGTTGCTTCAAATAACTCTTCAAAAATTCATCCAAATTCATTGAATCATCAAATAACTACTTCTGGAGCTTAAGCGTGAGGTATTGGTCACTTAGGCGTGACCTTCTCTGTTTCACTAGAGCGTAAGCGCCAGTTCTCGGTGCATAGGTGCCTCAGCTCTATTGCACGCCTTCTTCATTTTTGCTCCAAATTTGATCATTATTCACTCCTTTCATCACTTTTCATCCATTTGATTATACCTAAAAGAAAACACAGAAATACATTCCATTAAAGTGAAATATCTTAAACATAGGTATAGAAATGTGTATATAAAGACTATATATTTTAGGTGTATCAAAATCCCCCAAACTTAAAATGTTAATTGTTCTCAAGTGGCACTTCAATCTTTTAAAAACAAAATAAGTATATTATGTAAATTATTTTCCTTAGGATATTCTAAAATTTTGATATAGAAATATAGTAGTTCAATTTAGAAAAAAAAACATTAGTACATGAGACAAACTAAGAGTTTAGAAATTTTTAATGTAAAGAAGTCTAAAATATGAGTTTCTGTCTAGTTCAAAAATTTTGTAAATTCTCCAAATATAAAGTTTATGCATTTTTTCTTGTCAACCTAAAAATTTTTATTAATAAAAGTTATACTTACTATATTATATCATTAAGCTTATGATTTTCTCAAGTCTTATACTTTAAAAGGATTAGATGTGGAACAAAATTTTGATTAGGCACTAATCCTCAAGCTTCTCCTCTCTTTTTAACTTTTCTCCTTTTTATTATTTTTTTTAATTATTTTTTTTTGTGAGGATTATTATATCTAGATAGGACTTTAATGACTTTGAATTCCACTTCTTCTTTCTTAAAGTAAATTTTTGATATAAATATTTTGCTTAAAAATATAGTAATAGTTTTAAAAAATGTTTTTAATAAAAGAAATTTAAGCATTGAAAATAAAAGTCTGACCCATCTAAATTTATCAAAAATACATTTTTTTCTACTAAAGATAGTTACTCAATATTTATCATTTCCACACTAAAAATTTTTAACTTTAAGTTTTTTCTTCTTTATTATAGGTTTTAACAAAATTCTTGTAATCATTTCTATATTCAAAATTTTGCTTCCCTAATATAACTTCATATACATAACCATTTATTTTCAATTCAAAATCAAATTTGTTTGTAATACATTTGAGAACAAATAAACTTCAAGTTTTTAGAAAATTTTTCTTTCCCCCCCACCCGCATTATATAAATAAATGCAAGAATGAAAACTAAAAATAACATTCTTATATGAATTTTTACATTTTAAATATACAAGCACAAAAAGTAAAAATAGGAGTAAAAATTTAATTGATCAAATTTTTATTTAACTTTAACATATTAAGATTCATTAGACTTGTATGGAGTGAAGGATTACATAAAAGCAAACTAACACACTAACAGACATTCACAACTGCAACATAAAGAAAATACCTGGTAGTAAATTGAAAATTTAAAATGAAGTTTTTAAGTGAAAGTTGGTAACATTATAAACCTTCCTAAGTTCCAAGATTAAGTTCAACATAGACTAACTAAATACACTAGAAAATATAATTATAACAATTACTACCACAAAAATACAAAACAACTACTCACAATAACATGAATACAACACAATAGTGTCTAACAAAATAAAACACAAATAAAAGTACAAGTCTCAACAAGTAAAATACAAAAAAAACAACATTACAATATAATTATACCATAAAAATGTCACAAAAACAAATAAAAAAAAACTAAACTATAGTAATCAATCTAATATTCGTCCTCCTTATTATCATCACTATCAGGCTCATATGTTGGATACTTTCGATATGGAGAGAAAACTACACTCCGGTCACCTCTCATGAGTTTTTCCAAAGATAAGTGGAATTTCTCCTCATAATCACCATGTTTCCTCACATATCCATTCATATGGTTTACAAAATTTTATAAATTTAACACTTTATCTACAATATAATTAATGTTATATAACATTTTTTGCAATAATTCTGACTGCGAATCAGATCTAGAAGTCTGATCTTGTGATGTCAAAGCATGAGATGTAGAAGATCGAGATGTAGAGGCACCTGAACTGCTAGAAAATCTACCTCTCCAGCCAAAGATCGAGTGATGTGAATAAGACTTCACATCAACACTTGTAATGGGCTTGAGAGGCTAAAATATCTCTTCCCAGCTAAAAAATATAACACCTGCTTGCTCGCATAATGAAGAAATCAAAGATGCGAATCCGAAACCTGCAGTAGTAGCAGCGATGGTAGAGCTAGTGACAGTCTCATAAATCATATCTCCAATATCAATGGTCTTGAATTGTTGAGTACAATAGTTCAAGGTAGCTCTGGCTTGAGTTACTTTGTTGAGGTGGTTGGTTGGTAGCAGATGAGCAGAAATAAAGTAGTGTCTCGCCTTCGATGTGGCATCTAACTTTGATGTGGGGAAGTTGACTCTTTTTTCATTAGTAATCTTTCACAATCCACTTGCAACAGTCAATGATGATATAATCTTGTCGAACTCATCCTCAGTTGAACTATAGTTTGAATAAAAACATAACATACTAGGCAATTGGTAGAACATATTTTTTATCTCCGGGGAGAAAGGCACTTGTTTTCCTAGAACCATGGCCTTATCTTCCTCAGCTTCAAGGAGATTCGTGTAGAACTCCTAAATAACAGAAATCACAGCCACAGCAAAAAAACAACCACTATCGATGAACAATCAAATCTTCTACTTGTCAACCCTGACTCTTAAAATACTGCTCAGGAATCAGTTTCCTCGACTGCAGTGCATCACTATATCAATGCTAAGCTCTCGTACTAATAAACTTTTTGGAATTGAAATGAGCTTTCCCTTTACTCCTCTTCAATATTGGGGACATTTCTAATAATCACATAAAATCTACAATAAATCCTAAATTCAACTTTAAATCATTAAACTCAACTCCTAAAATTTTAAACTCACATTTTTTATGTATTTTCCTTAGATTTTTCTCAAATTTTCACCATGAATAGTGATTTTTGGTCAAATCTATAATGTGCTCAAAATATATGGTGAAATAAAAAATTTTTACGTAGAAGTGAATCTCTTAACTCAAGAAGATAAAATCTAACAAGATTAGCTTGAAACCACCAAGAAATTATCACTTTAGAGGATGCCCTAGCTCTCAAAATCATAAAAACTGAAGGTAGGAGATGAAGTTAGGGTAAAAATGGAGGTTTTCGGAACAAAATTTCACTTATAACTTTTTGCAAACTAGTTTATGTGAACCAGTGCTTAAGCGTGACTGGTTCAATTCTTCCGTGCCTAACACTTGGGTTAGCTAGCACTTTAGCGCCGGGACTTGGCGCTTATGCTCTAGTACATAAATATTTATAATTTTGATTTAAGTAAAAATGCACTTCTAGCCTAAGTCAACCACCCCTAAATGGTCTTATAAATCCTTAATAACTATTTTCTTCCCCTTCAACTCTCCTCTTTCTCAAGATTTACCAACACTAACTAATTTAATTCAACACAAAATAACACAAATTTTCACACACAAAAAAAGCTTATATTAATTCACAAACAAACACAAACATTTGCAATACATAATTTATCAATCCCAAGAGGCTTGGATGAGATAATTCCTAAACACAAACATTAAAAAAACTTAGCATTAAAATCACATAAAATAAACTTAATAATAACAAATAAACACCTAAAATAAACAAACACTAAACAAAGAACTTTATTCCACTCTACTTTTGGTGGAATGAATCTTCACCTATCATTAGTCTCTTCTTGGGCATTTGGAATATAAATATGATAAAAAGGACGGTGTTGAAGAACTCTAGTTGAGACTTCTTCAAACAATTTTTTTTTCGAATACATAGCTTGTCTGCTTCAACAAAATTGGTATGGCTAAATTGCATCTTAAGTTGCCATCCAAAATGCTTCAAATGTGCATTAACTTCCATCACCTTTATTTCAATTGAAGCCACTTTAGCCTCAATTTTAGTGATTTCTGTTATACATTCTATACTAACGGCTAGGGAACTGTTGTATAACTCTTGTGCAATTTGACTAATGAACCTCTTCTTCATATCTTCCTCCATCTTCTTCAACTCACTCTCCAATGATGAAATCTTTCCAAGGTCCCTCACTCTTCACTTAGAATTTATGGTTAAAATCGAAGTGGAGTGAGAATCTCTTCATTCCTTTTTATTTATAGGCTCTAGACCAAGCCTAAAACTACTAGACACGTTCTCAAACCACTAACCCATGTATAAACCCACTAAACCACATTTAAAACTTCTAGAAACATAATTTGTCACATTTAGCAAACCGCCATGCTTAAGCATCGAATGTTGGTGCTTAAGCGCCAGTGCTTAATTTAGCGTAAGTCATCTTAATGTCCAGAATCTCATTCTAGCATGTTTAAATCATTTATTAACGTCTTAGAATCATTACTAAATCATTATATATTCAAAATACTACCACAATTTTTTAAATCAAACATAATAAAATAACATTCAAAATAAACACACAGATAACTATGGGTTGCCTCCCACAAAATACTTAGTTTAACGTCGTTAGCCCGACATAACCAGTTCTTAAAATGGTTGACCCAACAACATAAGATCATTTAACTTAAGTTGATTCCCTAAAAAGTAGGGTTTCAACCTATGACCATTCACTTTGAATATTTTCTTAGTTTTAGGATCTTTGATATCCATAGCTCCATATGGATAAACTTTTATCACAACAAATGAGCCCATCCACCCGGACTTAAGTTTTCCTGGAAATAATCTTAACCTTGGATTATATAGCAAGACTTGTTGTCCTAGCTCAAGATTTTTAGTAAGAATTTTCTGATCATGCCACATCTTCATATTTTCTTTATAAATCTTAGCACTCTCATAAGATTCATTCCTTATCTCCTCAAACTCATTTAATTGCAATAGTCTTTTCTCACAAGCTTCCTTTAAATTATAATTAAATTCTTTAATAGCCCAATAAGCTTTATGCTCAAGTTCAACTGGTAAATGAAACTTTTTCCCAAAGATTAGCCTGTATGAGGTCATTCCTATAAAGAGTCTACACGCAGTCCTATAAGCCCACAAAGCATAGTTAAGTTTAACTGACCAATCCATTCTTTTTGGATTCATAGATTTTTCAAATATTCTTTTAATTTCAATATTGGATAATTCAATCAAACCACTTGTATGAGGATGATAAGCAGTAGTAATTTTATGGTTAATATGATATTTCATTAATAATTCTCCATCATTGCATTTCTGAAATGACTTCACCCGTCAATTATGATCACTCACGGCATCCCAAATCTACAAAATATGTTCATTTTTAAAAAATTTGCAACATTTTGAGCATCACATCAAGGTAAAGCAACAGCTTCTTCC
Source organism: Phalaenopsis equestris (assembly GCF_001263595.1). NCBI lineage: Eukaryota > Viridiplantae > Streptophyta > Magnoliopsida > Asparagales > Orchidaceae > Phalaenopsis > Phalaenopsis equestris. The sequence goes on from NW_018235943.1 coordinate 323,468, forward strand.
ATTTGGATACACAGTCTACTGTTATTAATATATATAAATTTCTAAAAGATGGTATAAATAGTCCCATGAAATTTAATCCCAAAACAAGAAATATCTCAACTTCTAACACATAATTGAGGGGCATCTCATTTCTCCTAGAAATATTTTCTACTCATTGACATTGATCACAAGCTTTGATATAAAACCTACCAAAATGCCCCTAAAACCCTAATTTTCCCAAAATTTCCAAAATTGTCAATTCCTACCCAAAAATCATGTTAAATCATTATAAACCTTTCCAATTGACCAAAAAACCCTAAATTCCCCAAATCCACCAAAATTTACCAAATTCTCAAAATACCTCTCATGTTCCAAAAATTATGAAAACCTCCAAAATCACTCCAAACCTCCCCAAAATCAATCTGAAGCACTAGTAACTTTAATTGTACCTAAATTTCCCAAAATTGGTCAAAATTCCCAAACTGCCCCTAAGTGCCTAAAATCTCCAATTCACCCCAATTCCCACTAAATTAATTTCAAATCCAAAACAAAATTCATCATGTGTAGGCCGAATTGAAACCAAATTCTAGCTTAACTAAACTCAATTTCAATTCCAAATCAATTGCCCCAAATTGACCTTAAGCCAAAATTCCATTAAATTGAGCCTTACAATCAATTCAATTTTATAAAATTTGTTTCTAAAATTCCTCATGACATTCTTATAGTCCAAATTGAGCCTTCAGATTTAGATCTAAGCCCAAGTCAAGCCCAAGCCCATTCTTTTAGCCTAAATCCACGTTATTTTGATCCTAAAAACCAAATTAACATGACCCATTAGAAATAACTTATTCGTAATTTTATCTTGCCTTGATTAACCTTCTAGAGTGCTCATCATATCAATTAAAACCCTAAATTGGTCCATGGACCAACGTTCCCTCAAATTGGGGAGCCTCTTCCTAAATTTTAAGACGGTCATCACTTAATTAAACCTCCATCTTGACCATAATTAAACTCCCCAGTAATCTCTCTGAGCCAGCTAGTTGCCACCACTTGCCTGGCCGACTAGACTAGTTGTCAAGAAACTCAAAACCGAGAAGCCCCTCCTTGGCTTAAACTCAAAATTCCACCCATCTAGTGTGTCAACCTCCCATTGGTCATTTGCACAGAATTCTCCTCCACCTGAGCTGCACTTTCGCCACTCCGGCTTGCCTTGTTGGCAACGATGGTTTGGTCTATAAATAAGACTCTTCTCATGGTGAAAGAGAAAGAAGTGCTCTAACCTAAGGGAAACTCTGCCCAATTGTCTTCAAATCCTTATAGCACTCACATGAAGTTCACTCCAACCATTTTAGCCTCTCCCAACAACTAAGAAACCCTAATTTCAAACTTGAAATTTAGGACACTTTTCGGCCATTCCACAAAAGTGACCAAAACGTTAAATTGAGCTACTTTTAATCTTCTCCAGAGCTTAAGAATACTTTCCCAATAAAAATCTCTTTCTCCCAAGCACTCTAACCCACTCCTAAACCAAGCTCGTGCCATCTGTCAATCGAACTCCTATACAGACCCAATCATAGTAGAAAACAACTCTTGGAGAATGTTTGTGGACTCAAGGCAAAGCTCAGGAACAAACCCAATTGTGGCCTCACCTCTTGGGTAAAGTTTATGCTCAAAACTTTGATTTTGAGCTCGGTTTCACAAATTGTGAAAAAAATTTTCACTTCATATGCTTTTAGTAGTATGGATATGTTTGTCTCGACTAAATGAAGTTATAGAAATAAACTGTCAGTAATTTGGTTAAGTATCGAGCGAGATCTTAGGTCTAAAAGTTGGACGGTTCTTGGGTTGAGTATGATGGGGATGATGAATAGATGTCGTTCATTTGTGTGTATATCATTCGGATGGTAGTAGAGGAGTTGGACAAAGGAATGGAGCATGAAATGCGGGCCACGTGGCAAATTGAGGTGTAAATTAGGCTCATTATGCAATTCTAGCTGGTTCAGGCATATACAAGCATATATAATTGAAAAATAATTAAAAAGTATTTGCAAAACATTAAAATCTCAATTTGGGATTAATTTGCATATTTGCAATTATATCTGCCATGAAAAAACTTGATGCGGGTGGATTTAGTGTGTTAATTTTATAAATATTTTTTCAATATTATAAAATACATACGGCAGATACAATAGCAAATATACAAATTAATCCCAACAAGATAACTTCAATTAAAATAGTTTTATATTTTTAAAAATCTTTAAACTGCCAAGTACCCTTTAAAATCAATGCAATTATATGTATTGCTCATAGAATAAAAGGCTCAAAAGGAGTCCTAGATATCGATCCCAGAGGGATGTTGGAAATGCCTATGAATAAGTTCTTAAAATTATAATGTAAAGTAAAATTTTACAAATACAAAAGGTAAAGTGCGAAGTTTGAATATTAACTAACAAGTAAATGTTAATTAAAATGCAATTGAAAGACAAAGTTAACTAAAATAAATGCTAAACTTTTAAAAGTAAATTTACGATAAAAGTAAATTTACGAAAAGTAAATTTACGAAAATTAAAACTAATATGTTGCGACGAAAAATTCAAATTTAAGAAAGCATCCATCCCCTTTACAATGAGTATATGGATTGTGAAGAAATTAAAATTATTTGAAAATATCTATAAAAACTATTTTGTGCCAAAACTATTTTGTGCCAATTGTGCCAAAAAGGAGCAATCATGTTCTTGAACCTCTTCCGAGTGCATAAAGAACATTGACTAATCAAGAGTTTGGTCCCTAATTCCATGGCTAGGCTGGGAGAATACTAGGTGCCACCCTAGAGCTCCCACTACTCCCTCCCCTAAGGGGTAAAAATCACGCATTAGTTTCCAATCAACTAGATCAAATTGAGGATTTTAATTTATCACCTTAAAATCTCCAATTTTGCATCCAAAAAAGTATATTTCCCTATTTATTTGCACCCTACACCATGAATGAAATACTCTCCCATGAAAACAAATTTGATTCTCCCCATGTTGTAGAAATCAAAGCCCTTTTGGAATATATGTTTCTCAATATATGTTTCTCAACACATTCTCAACACATTTTAACAATTTAATTGGTCAGATCGAAAAGTAAATGAAGATCGGAGTTCAAATCATCAAAAATTTTTTACAATAAAAATGATGTAAAATAAAATCAATTCTTAACAAAACCATATCTCAAAGTAGGGAGAAGGATAAACAACACTACTCAGAATTCATGAGAGCTTTGGCAAAACATGAATTTCATATATAAAAACAAGTTTATAAAACAAAAAAAATAAAAGACACAACTTATCTCACAATCCTTCACAACTTATCTACTTATCTCACAATCCTTCCCAAGCAAACTTCTAGAAGTTCTCTCCAAGCATTTCTCTCTTTGCAAACACTCTCAATTCTTTGTTAGAAGTGTAAGTAAGAAGAAATCTCTCACTTTCCCTCTCCTCTTACAATCCTTGAAGAAAATCTTCAAGCTCTTGATTTTCTCTCTCTCTCTCTAATTCTCCATCTTGCTTTCACATTACCCCCTACACACGCACACACACTATAACTTTTATCAAGGCTGCCTCCCTCCAAAAAAAATTCAAAATTCTCTGTAAAATTCTGTCTAAAATTAACCCTTTTGAATTCAAAAGACATGTCCATTGATCCATGAGACATATCTCTTCATAAAAGAACCTTTCAAAGTGTCTATATGCATTAAATTACTCTAAGAAGAGTTTAGAACAAGTGTCCCCTCAAATATTTGTGGAAAATTCATCTCGAACCACCTTAATCTGCAAAAAGCTATCCCTGATGCATTTGGCACCAAATCCAGTGCATCATGCGCTAACACTCTGTCAAATGGTGCATCTGGAACCAATCTGATGCATCATGCCCCAGTTTGCTGATGACCTCATTGTTCTGGGTTTTGGCACATCTGGAGCCAATCTAGCATATGTGGCACCAATCCGGAGCATCATGCGTCAATCTGTCACGTCATTCTCTGGAATTAAAAAATTTGTTATTTTTATTATTCTTTTTGTTACTTTTGCTCCAAATGCCTAAAATTTATATACCCGGAACAAAAACATGAAAATGCCCTTCTTTAAAGTGAAATATCACAAAAAATAAACATAAAATATATACTTAAAACAACAAATTATTTTGGTGTAAATTATTTTGCATTATTTTGGTGTATCAAAATCACCAAACTTAAATGTTACTTGTCCTCAATTGACACTTTTACTACATAAAAGCATATGAGCATCAAAATAGATGGGTATGATAACCTATAACTTCTATACTTTAGTTCAATAAATAAATAGTAATTATTAAGAAAAACCTTCACTAACTTAGATTCAAATTCTAAGTTTAAGAGTACTTAGTAGTCAATTTTAAGATTCTGAATCTCTAGTTATTTCTAGAAGAATTGCAATTTATCATATCAAAGATATTTAGAATATTCATATGAAAAAGAACTTCAGAAAAAATTTACTAATAATGCTTCTAAGAATCCAATATAAGTTTAGAAAATATAATAAAACTTTTTTCTTAAGTTGATTCAAGTGAAGCCAACTTTCTATTAGGCATCTCCTCAAGCTTTCCCTCACTTATTTTTCTTTTCTTTTTTATTTCTTCTCTTTCTTTTTTTTCTTTTTCATTTAGGTTCATTTCAATCCATTACTTTCTTTTTCTTTTTCGTTTAGGATCATTTCAATCCTTTATTTTCTTTTTCTTTTTCAAGTAAGGATTAAAATATTTGGATAGCCTTTAATAGTTTTCAACTTCACTATCCTCTTCTCAAAGTCAAAACTCTTACCTTTCTTTACTTTATAAATTCATATTAGTTTATGATTTTTATAAAGTCTTATTCATTTCTTCTTACATGAAACTGTAAAATTCTTAACACTTCAAAAATATTAAAAAATACTATTTCCTTTACTTTAAATAGAAATGCATAATCATATCTTATCATACCAAATATCTTTAAAATTAGAATTGACCTTCATTATTAAAAAAAATTACCTAAATTTACCATAATATTCATAAACTTACGTATGGTGATTTAAATTTTAATCTTAATATCCCAGGTCAAGTTAAAATAATTTTAAAAATATTGTTCCTTAAGGACAAATAAAATTTAGTTTACTTCTTTTTAAAAGAAATTTTTCTTCCCCTCAAAGTTACGTTTTTAAGTATTTTAAAAATGTTTTAGCACAAAATTTAGTAGGTGAAAGAAAACAATAAATGTATGAAAATAAAAGCTAACCTGTAGAGGATTTCTGACTATGAAACTGGGCTCTGGTATATTGCAGGTACTAACTTTAAGAATACATACGGACTTTAAAGCATTAAATGAAACATGATATATTCTTAAAATTTTGCTAAGAATTAAAAACAAAAACAAAAACTAAAAATACTAAAATGCAGAAAGAAAATAAAAAACTATTGTTACTATTACAATTTTAAGTCCACAACACAAAACAAAAGCTTTTACTACAATAATTTCAAATACCAACCAAATAACATCCAAACAACATAAAAGCAAACAAATAAACTAACTCCATAAAATATTAATCTTCATCTCCTTCCTCATCATCATCATCTTCTTCTTCTTCTTCTTCATCATCAAGAATATGAGCATAAGGAGTGAAGCTGAGGCAAGTAGGAAATTCCACATTGGATTCACCCCTAAGATATCTCACCATAACATCCTCAAAAGCTATATCATTATAAACTCTCCTCTGATGAGACTCATCAATATAAGCATTTCTTGCTCCAATCTCTCCAATATGGTTATGAATATTTACTATATGCAATTGTTAATTCATGAGTTGGTCCATAATGTTTTCTAAAGATGCAGGGGGAGAAGTAGATGCCCCTGCAGCTCATGTAGATGGTATATCACTTCTTCCACCCCTATATTCAACAAATGATTCAACTCTCTGAATCAAATGCTTCCCAATAGATTTTGTGGTTGTAACCTTTCCTCATTTTGATGGGACTCTACTCCTGATTGCTCACAAAGAGTGATAATCAGGGCAGAGTAACCCAAAGCACTAGTTGTAGAGCTCTTAGCTATGCTCTACGCATGATGAACTATAAGAGCACTAACATCTATTGCTTTCATGTTCTAAATGAAATATTTCAATACAACTCTATCATTTGTTACATCGCCCAGATGATTTGTTGGTAGTAATTTAGCAGAAATTAAGTGGTGTCATACCTTTGACTGAATAGTCAACATAGAAGCGGAGAAGTTAACTATCATATTATTTTTAATCCTCCATTCTTCTCTTCCATTAGTCAGAAAGGCAATCACTTCATCCAGTGCTAAATCAGTCATCACGAATGAAACACATTCATAAAAAAAATACATTCCTCAACCCATAAAAAGCATTGATCCTTTTTGCAGTAAATTCAACTTGCATTACTCTCACAAGGATGTGATTGTCATCAGTGAATCTCAAGTTGACATAAAACTCCCGAATCATTGGTACAATCGCTACTACAGTGAAGCTAGAAAACCGTTCCCAATTTATATCAAGGATCAACCTCTCGATATCGCCACCCGTGTTAGCAAATGCCCATTATTGGATCAATCTTCTCGATTTTATTTGTGTGTTATAACTGTGTTGGGCCTTCAAATTAACAAATCTTCGTGCATCAAAATCATCTGACAACCTTTTTCTCTTCACTCGTGCAGCCATTTAAAATTCTACTAAAATATAAGAAAATTCCAAATAAATTACAAAATAAAAAATCTAACTCCCTAAGTAAGATTATTTGGTAATGAACTTTTCACCATGAGTTTTCTTCAAGCTTTTTCATCAAAAATCCCAAATTTTGGATTTTCCATAATGTGGAAAAAATTCATGATGAAAATAAAAAATTTCTAGGTTAAAGTGAAGCTCTTATTAAAAGAAGATGAAATCTAAGATTTTTGGCCTCAGAAACCTTCTCTATCGTGCTCAATGTTAAGCCTAGGTCAAGGTTTAGAGGTAGAAGGCGACCTAAGCAGTAAACTAGAGTTTTACGGTGTGATTTTGCTGTTTTATAGGCAATCTGACATTTTTGAAAATTTGGTACATCTTGCGCCAAGTCTGACGCATCATGCGCCAACTCTCTGTAATTTGGCGCATCATGCGCATGTTGACCTCATTTTTGGTTGAGGTTTAGTTTTTCCTCTTCAGTAGCCTAATTTCTAGCCATAGGATTTTCCTATTGACTATTCTTAGAAAAATAGACATGGAACCCTCACCATTAGAAATTCCAAACTCTTCTCTACTCAACTTGAAGTTCCACATGTTGTTCTCAAACTCTAAATACTTAGTAGGTGGGGTCAGTATGGGGGAAACTCAGGATGAGTCACCCTTAGGATTGCTGGACCTTAGGGTTGACATTGGGTGTTGGTCTAGAGCTAAGGCATTCACTACACTCATCTACACTCACAATCACTCACAACCCTGAACACAAACTTCTGGCTTAGATCCCTTGATCTTTTGGGATACTCATGTAGATGGTCCCATAAACCTACTAGCCCTAGGGTTATGGTTTGGCTAAGACCACTATGTAGAGGACCCAAAATGGGGTTGTCATTGGTCCATGGCTTATTGGTGATGCTTGGTACCTCAAATCTACCAAAATACCCATCTTGGCCTTTTACCCCTAAAACACCCCCAAATTACCAAAATACCCCTCTTGGACCCAAAATTCCAAAAATTCCAAAAATTTCCAGAAAATCCCAATAAATCTTAAATATTCACAATTTTATTTCCCTCAACTATCACATGACCCAATTTGGTCAATTTGACCATCTTTAAACAAAACCCCCAAATTGCCCTCTAAAGACCCAAATTTTTCCAAATCCAACTCAAATGTCCATCAATTGGGTCTCAATTGACCCCAATTCCAATCGTAAACTCAAATTCACTTTTGATATGACCAAAATAAACCAAATACAAGCTCAATTTGTCCATGATTTGAGCCCAATTTTGATTTGGGTCAAAACCCCAATTTTGACATATGACTTAATTTCACCAAATTGAACCCATGGCCTAGTCAATTGGCCCCAATTGATGTTGAAAAATCTTGATAGCATTCTTATACATGAAAATCAGCCATAAATTGACCTTGGTAAAGCCTCAAATCCATTTGATTTTGGCCTAAATCCAAAATTTCCAAATTTAGCCCCAAATTGGCTAAGTCCCCAAATTTCACCCAATTGATTGCCTTAACCTCCAAATTGGCATCCAATTCATGTTGAAAAAACTCTTCATGGGGTCCCTATTGACCATTTAAAACAATCAATTTGAAATTATCCCAAGGCTAACCCAAGCCTAGCCCAACATAACTAAATTGATTAAGGTTCAAAATCCCAAGGCTAACCAAAGCTAGACCCAAGCCTAGCCCAACATGACCAAATTGATTAAAGTTCAAAATTCCTTCAAATTGACCCCCCAATTGGACTCAAAACCACTTCCATCCTTCACCAAAGTTGTTCCTTATGATCATCTACACAATTTTAAACAATAATATGGGCCAATTGACATGGATAGCCTAACCCAAACCCAAGTTTTGGTCATTTTCACCCACTTGGACCCATGCACTAAATGTGACCTAACCACCCTAAAGCCACCAAATTAACTCCACCACAGCCATTAGTTGGACTTAGTGAGCAGTCCAAACACCATGAAAACATCATGAAACCACCTAAATCAAGCCATGGACCAAAGTTCCCCCAAATTAAGGGATCTTATTTCCAAAAATGCACATGCTTAAAATATCTTTGCCAAATCCAAGTACATTTGCATTAAATTGTTGTGATGGATTCCTCTGGATTCCCTGAGCTCCTAGCCACCTCCCCCTGGCCGGCCGGCCTTCCTAGTAGCTGAAGAACCCCAAAACCTAGAGCCACCCCCATGGCACTTCACCAAATCAAACCTAGAGGCCAGCTCATCTAAATTAAATTGAAGAGCTCCTCTGCCCTCCGCCTAAGCACCACAATGCACCCAAATTTATGCCCTGAGAGCCACCCCATGGCCATTTTTATAAAAACTCACCTCCCACAGCCATGGGAGGTAATTCCCTTCGAGGGGTCTCTCCAACCGTCACACAGAGCTTCCATAAGATCCCCTCAGTCCATTCCAACCATTTTCCCTCACCCTTTCCCAGTGTCGGAGCTCAATTTTGAGCTTGAAACCCTGCCGGAAACCAGGAAAGAACCCAATACACCTCCACACTCCACCAAACTTCAATTTCTTGTGCCCAAACCTTCACAAGAGTGAAAGAAGCCAATGCCCCAACAAATCCACCTTCCACAAAACCTCTACCATAGCTCTAGACCAACACCTGAAATCGAGCTTGGTTGAATTCATACCTAGGCCTTACACCACGACCAGGGACTCAATCTCTAGCTCTAGCCTCCTTGGACCCC